>NC_056743.1:1845566216-1845638716 GCF_019279795.1 Protopterus annectens | reverse complement strand
ACAGAGTAAGAGGTAGGTGACATGACGCGGGGGAATGATAGAAATAAATGTATCACATAGGAGGGCAATGTAACGTGACAGATGACAGACAGACATCAGGGAGAGATGTGTGTCCCAACAGAACACTAGGAAAGTCAAGAAATAGAGGGTGCACACTATACCTACACTCAAATTTTCTTGAAATACGTGCATGCGTGCGTGTGCTCGCGTGCGCGCGTGTAAGGCAGGTTCACCATGTGGGAGCATGTTGCAAACTGTTTACAACGGTTTGCGTGGGCGTGCACGTGTGGAAGGCAGTGTGCGCACGTGTTAACATGAATCAGCCAAGTTCACACCGTGTAAGGATGTGTGCGCGCGTGTAACACCGTGTAAGGATGTGTGTGTGCCTTTAAGTGACTGTGAGCGTGCTTAAGCTGGTGTGCACATTGCTCCCCTTGAGGAAACAGAGAGGAAACGGGAAACAACCAAAATACAGGGAAACTGCCAGAGGATACTGCTGGTGGAAACAATTGGAAGCAGGCAATTACACAGGCAGACTAGAAGCCCAACCCAGCACTTAAAACACTGCAAGGAGCAGTGCAGGGTGTTTCTCACAAGAGATACTGCAAGAAAGTAAGCTATCAGAATTGAAAACTGAAAAAAGCTGAACTCAGAGCAGAAATGCTAGGGGCTGCCATAGCTGTTATAATCAGGCATAGGCGAATTGCTGAGGGTGGTGACAATGCAGATGCTGACAGACAACCCAGAGTGAGGAGAAGGAGAAGAGTATACAGGCCCAGGGTCACCTACCATGGGTTACATGAGCTGGAGATAGTAGAGTGCTACCGAGTGGACAGAGACCTTCTGCAGCAAATTGTTGAGCTGTACAGGCCACGCCTCACACACAGAACCAACAGAGGGGAACCCATCCCAGTGGAAACCAAGGTATGTGTTGGCCTAAGAATACTAGCAACAGGTACCTTCCAGAGACCAACTGGTGATATGATGGGGATATCACAGGCATCAGCCTCCAGGGTGCTGCACCAGTTCCTGGATGCCATGTCAGCACATGTCGGTGATCATGTATATTTCCCCAATGGCCGTGAGGTTGTGGCCAGCAATATGCGTCTCTTCCAGCAAATAGCGGGATACCCTGAGGTATTGGGTGCAATAGACTGCACACACATATGCATCAAAGCACCAGCCGGTGAGCTGGGTAGAGCCTACATGAACCGCAAGGGATTCCCCTCCATCAACTGCCAGGTCGTGTGTGATGCCCAGGGCATAATAATGAATGTGTGTGCTGGCTGCCCTGGGAGCTACCACGATTCCCACATCTGGCATCTGACGCAGCTGTACTAATCATTTGCCAGTGGGGACTTCCCACACGGACACCTAGTAGGGGATGCAGGTTACGCACTTGAGCCGTGGCTGATGACACCCATCAGAAATGCACACACACCTGAACAGGAACGCCATAATGAGGCGCACGCACAAACACGTAACATCATAGAGCGTGTGTTTGGGCTGCTCAAGTCATGGTTCCGGTGTCTGGACACATCTGGTGGAGCCTTGCAGTACACACCAACTACATGTACCCAAATGATCATGATATGTGCTATGCTACATAATATGATCCTGCGGAAACAGCTGCAGCAGGACCAGCATAGGGCTGGGCCAAACATACCCCCACCATTGCCAAGGCCACCACAGGCAGAGGGTGACTCGGAGGAGGAACAACCTGACCTTGCCCCAGTAGGCAGAAGGAGGCATGCCCAGTATGCCCTGGCCTTGGCAAAGAGGCAACGCATAGCACATACACTTGGTCAGTAGAAACACTGGGACTGATATCCGCTCTGACTAACTCATATAGTAACAGGGATGCCTAACATGACACTACCTGCTTCCAAACATGTACAGGGAGTGTAGTATGTGCATCCGACAGAGGCAGCCCTGCAGCACCACCCGAGGCATGAATGCCATGTGTCAAGTAATGTAACACCATGTACCATATGCACACCTGAGGACCCTGACTAACATCCACCCTCACCCATCACAAACCACACAAACACAAACCCACAGTCATAGGTACCACAAGGGATAGGAACCTAGATGTAATGCTACCCAATGCCAGAAGTATAAACAGCAAGATGTGTGCAGTGTAACCGCACACAGTATAGAGGATGTAGATATCAGTGCTGTAATAGACAACTGGGACAAAGCCCACACCAGCACCCTAACACTACCAGGTCACACCTCATACAGGGATGTACGTGCAAAAACATGGAACAAGCTAGAAAACGAGGGTGACTAGCAATAAATGTCATGGATAACCACACCCCCATGTTGGTACCACAACAAGAAGCATCATGGATTAGCCATGGTCAAATACCAATTGCTAAAACTGCCCACTACTAAATAGCTTACGGCAGACCACTGTCCTAATAGCAGGAACTGCACCAGGCCTATGTTCATAGGTGCATAGGTTCATACTAGGCTATCTGCCCTAGGGCATATATAAGCCTAGCCCAGAGTTTTGTGGCTTCCGCCACCCCTTCAGTTCTAAGGATAATATGCCCATTATGTTGCTGTGCCTCTGTCAAGCAGTGACACTGAGGTTATCCCTGGGGTATACCTGCGATCACCCATCCATTGGTCATGATTTCTCTCGAACAAAGCCAGCAAGGTGCCCAGCCTCACATGTACCAGGATGATGTTCCACAGCATAGGGAGTCTCTCTGTGATGAATCTGTCCCTCCAGCATGCCCTATGAATAGCCGTGTTGAGGTTTAAGTCTCCTGCCCATGTAGATCTGATGGAGTTAGAGGTGTTGAGGTGAAGCATGTTCATTAATTCCGGGTTGGACATGGCCTAGTATGACAGGCACAGGCCACCTCTGAGCAGATGGTAGGCGAGTGAATAGAGCTGGGGTTCCTGCAGTCAGGCAGCATAAGACATACATTTGAGACCTTTTATCTATCTGGTGAGCAATGTGTGGGGCCTGTCCAATTGCTGCAGGTGTTGGGTCAGAAACATTCCAAATGGGGCATTGTACTCAATCATTGGTCTGATGAGTGATGAGTACAGGGGAACAATGACCTCCCTTGATCTAGATGTGAATCCCTGCATGATGAGGTGGGCAATGTAGAAGGTGTTCCAAACTACTTTGGCAATGTGAGAGTGAAACGAAAGGTTACTGTCAACCTGGGTGGCCAGATCCCTGATAACCTCTCCTGTGCTTAGAGGAGTAACACCTATATGGGAACTAGGGGTGACCTTGTTCTTCCCAAAGGGAATGACTATGCATTGTTTAGCGTTCAACTGTAGGCCATGGCTCTGGCACCAGTTATCTGTTTCTATGAGACCTGTCTGAAGGATGTCTGTGTCAGATGGGTTGTCAACTATGGTTCCCAGTTAGCAGTCATCTGCAAACCTTGTCAGCCATAATCCTCCTGTGTTTGCTTGTATGTCTGAAAAGTAGATGCCGAACAAAAGTGGGCCCAGGACTGAGTCCTGTGGGACACCACGTGTGACAGGCTTTGAGTGTGACATGGTGCCATCAACCTTGACCCTGTGGGTGCTGTCACTTACCAGTTTGTAACCCATCTTGTGATGTATGGGTCTACATTTAAGCTGGTGAGTTTGTCAATGATACCCGAGTGGGGTATTGTATCGAAAGCCTTTGCCAGGTCAAGGTAGGCTGTGTGGACTGCTTTGCCCTCGTCAATGGCCTTGGTGACCGTTCTGAAATAGTCAACCAAGTTCAAAAGGCATGATCACCCTTGACAAAGCCAAACTGGGTTGGATCCAAAGTCTGCAAGTCCCCTATGTCCTCATTCATGAGTTCCATTATGATCCTTTCTATAGCTTTGCAGACCAGGCTTGTCAAGCTGATGGGACGGTAGTGTACGGTGTCGGTGGAGGCACCACCTATGTGAAGTGGGACCACCGTTGCCGTATGCCACTCCTTGGGTACGTATCCTGAGGTGAGGCCAAGATTAAACAGCTGCCCTAACTGTGGGTTCAATTCCTCATTGAGTTCGTGGAGCCCACAACCGGGGACACCATCCAGTCCCATGGATGCTGTGTTTCACGCCTTGGATAGAGCAGTTCTCACCTGAGCATTTGAGATGTTTGGGGGGCTACAATCCCCTGGTATAGATATCCCTCCCTTTGGGGTGAGGGGGGGAGAAATATGCACTGAACCTGTCAGCCAGTATGTTGCCAATGTCTGTAGGTTCAGTGATCTTTACATCATTATGAACTAATCCTGAGCATATCTGGGAGTCACCTCCCAGGTTTCCAACATAGCTAAAAAAGGCCTCATGATTGTCTTCTGAGTCCTTAGTGAGTTTTCTCTCAAAATGTGCCCTGGATGATTTTATGGGAGATCTCAGTTCTTTACGCATAATGAGCAGGGGTGTCTTCCCTTCTACGGAATTTGCTCTACCGTGTAGTAGCACCTTCCTTCTGATGTAGAGCATGTTTATGGCTGGGGTCCACCAGACTGCACGCATGCCTTTGGTACAAAGAGTCTTTGTTTTGTGTGGGATTGCCTGATCCATGCAGTCCTGGAGGTGCTGGTAGAAAGCATTTGTAAGTGATTCAGCGGCTTGGGTAATGGTATCCGCTGGCTTGGGGGCCTTGAAAGAGACCACACCGGTCTTTAGAAGTGTGAAGTTGGCTTCTGAGAAGTTCTTCACTGTGGTGTTCTTTATCTGGGGTGGGGGCGGGATGTGGACTTCCAGTGAGATTAGTTTATGATTTGATCTCACCAATGATGGGTATACTTCTGGTGTTGAACATTGTGACCCCATGTTCGTGATGATGTGATCTAGTATGTTGTCACCTCTTGTGGGGATGGTGACTATTTGTTCCATGGCATTTGAGGTTATGAACTCTAGGAACCTTTGGCTAGAGTGTTGGGGCTTGATTAGGGCTTGATTAGTGATCCCAGTCTATATTGGGATAGTTGAAATCGCCCAGTATGATGGTGTTTGGAGCTACATTTATCCCCTCCAGTGTTTTCAGGAAAGCTGTGTGAGGTTCCTGTGTTTGAGAGGGGATGACATGGGATGACATGCTGGACAAGCCACGCTGCTTCGCAAGGGACGGCTTGCACCTGTCACCCCTGGGATTCCGGATATTGGCAAAGGCTCTTGCCACCCCCATAGTGCCTTTTTTAGGCAAGGCTCAAATTCTAAACCTACCACCCTAGAACACAAAAAAGGAAAAAAACTAAGGGTAATGCTGCTCAATGCCAGAAGTCTAAATCTCAAAATGCACGCACTCGAGGCCCTTCTCAGTATGGAGAACATCGATGTCTGTGCTGTGACAGAAACCTGGTTCAAGGCTCCTGAGAGCACCCCAGCGCTATCAGGTTTTACCTCATATCATGCGTTCCGGCCCCAAAATCTGGACAATACCAAGAAAGGGGGGGGGGTATCCATATTCATCAAGGACACCCACACCTCAAGACTGGTGGCATGCATCGGAGACCATCCAGGTGCAATTAACCATAGGCAAGACTGCTCTGCAAATTGTAGCATGTTACAGGCCACCCTCACAAACTCAGGAACCTCACATGGCCTTCCTGAAAACACTAGAGGGATAAATGTATCACCAAACACCATCATACTAGGTGACTTCAATTACCCTAATATAGACTGGGAACACTACTCAAGCCCAAACACCCTAGCCCAAAAGTTCCTGGAATTCATAAACTCAAATGCCATGGAACAACTAGTCACCATCCCCACAAGAGGAGATAACATACTTGATCTCATCATCACGAACATGGGAGCACAATGTTCAACACCGGAGGTGTACCCCTCACTGGTGAGATCAGACCACAAACTAATCTCGCTGGAGGTCCTCATCCCACCCCACCTGAAATAAAAGACCACAGTAAAGAACTTCTCAAAAGCTGACTTCACACTTCTAAAGACTAGTGTGGTCTCCTTTAAGGCCCCCGAGCTGGCGGAAAACAGTACTCAAGCCGCTGAATCACTTACAAATGCCTTCTACCAGCACCTGCAGGACTGCATGGATAAGGCAATCCCAAGCAAAACAAAGACTCTTTGTACCAAAGGCAAGCGTCCAGTCTGGTGGACCCCAGCCATAAACAAACTCTACAACAAAAGGAGGAAGCTACTACAAGATAGAGCAAAATTCAAAGGTAAGACACCCTTGATCACTATAAGTAAAAAACTAAGAGCTCTCATAAAATCATCCAAAGCAAATTTCGAGAGAAAAATAGCTAAAGACTCAAAAGACAATCATAAGGCCTTCTTTAGCTATGTTAGAAACCTGGGAGGAAACTCCCAGATATGCTCAGAGCTAGTTCAAAATGATGTGAAGATTACTGATCCTACAGACATTGCCAACATACTGGCTGACAGGTTCAGTGCAAACTTCTCCCTCCCCAAAGGAGAGATATCTATACCAAACGATTGCAGCCCCCAAGCATCTCCAGCCCAAGTGAGAACTGCTCTCTCCAAAGCAAAAACACAGCATCCATGGGACCTGATGGTGTCCCCGGCTGTGTGCTCCATGAACTCAATGAGGAATTAAACCCACAGCTAGGACAGCTGTTTAATCAAAGTCTTACCTCTGGATACGTACCCAGGGTGGTGCACTGCAACTGTGGTACCACTTCACAAAGGCGGTGCCTCCACCGACCCTGGAAATTACCGCCCATTAGCTTGACAAGCCTTATCTGCAAAGCCATGGAGAGGATCATAATGGACCTCATAAATAAAGACATAGGAATTTGCAGACTTTGGATCCAACCCAGTTTGGCTTTGTCAAAGGCAGATCATGCCTTTTAAACTTGGTTGACTTTTTGAAACAGTCACCAAAGCCATTGATGAGGAAAGGCAGTCCATACAGCCTACCTCGATCTGGCTAAGGCCTTGATACAATACCCCATTCGGGTATCATTGAAAAACTCATCAGCTTAAATGTCAACCCATACATCACAAGATGGGTTGCAAACTGGCTGAGTGACAGAACCCACAGGGTCAGAGCTGCTGGCGCCATGTCAGACTCAAAGCCTGTCACAAGTGGTGTCCCACAGGGCTCAGTCCTGGGCCCACTCTTGTTTGGCATCTACTTTTCGAAGTACAAGCAAACACAGGAGGGTTATGGCTGACAAAGTTTGCAGATGACTGCAAACTGAAGCCATAGTAGAAAACACATCTGACACAGATATCCTTCAGAAGGATCTCACAGAAGCGGATAACTGGTGCCAGAGCCACGGCCTAAAGTTAAATGCCAAAAATGCATAGTCATACCCTTCGGGAAAAACAAGGTTACCCCTAGCTACCAAATAGGTGGCAATCCACTGAGCACAGAAGAAGTTATCAGGGACCTGGGGACCCAGGTTGATAGTAGTCTGTCATTCGACACCCATGTAGCTAAAGTAATTAGGAAGACCTTCTACATTGCCCACCTTATCATGAAGGGATTCTCATCTAGATCAAGGGAGGTCATAGTCTCCCTTTACTCATCACTCATCAGACCAATGATTGAGTACAATGCCCCATTCGGAATGTATCTGACCCGACACTTGCAGCAGCTGGAGGCCACAAAGTTCCTCACCAAAGGATAAAGGGTCTCAAAATCTGTCCTATGCTGCCCGACTGAAAGAACTCCAGCTCTATTCAGTCGCTTACCGATTGCTCAGAGGTGACCTTTGCCTAACATACAAGGCCATGTCAAACCCAGATTTGATGAATATGCTTCACCTCAAAAAATCTAGATCCATCAGAGCCACAAGGGTGGGAGACTTAAACCTTGACACGGCTATTAATAGGGCGTGCTGGAGGGATAGATTCATCACCCAAAGACTCCCTATGCTGTGGAACAAAATCCCGGTACATGTGAGGCAGAGCACCTCGCTGGCCTTGTTCAAGAGAAATCTTGACCAATGGATGGGAGATCGCAGATATACCCCAGGGATTACCTCAGTGTCACTGCTCGACAGAGGCACAGCAAAATAATGGGTATAGTTCCCCATACTAAAGGGGTGGCGTAAGCCACAAAACGATGGGCTAGGCTTGTAAATGCCCTCGGGCAGATAGCCTAGTATGAACCTATGAACCTATGAACCTATGAGAGGGTGGCCTGTAACCTGCTACAAACCGCCGAGCAGTCTTGCCTATGGTTAATTGCACCTGGATGGTCTCCGATGCATCATGTGTTGCCACCAGCCTTGAGGTGAGGGTGTCCTTGATGAATATGGACACCCACTCTCCTTTCTTGGTGTCGTCCGGATTTTGGGGCCGGAACGCATGATATGAGGTAACACCTGATACTGCTGGGGTGCTGTCAGGAGCCTTGAACCAGGTTACAGTCACAGCACAGACATCGATGTTCCCCATATTGAGAAGGGCTTCGAGTGCGTGCATCTTGAGGTTGAGACGTCTGGCATTGAGCAGCATCACCCTTAGTTTACTTCCTTTTTTGTGTTCTAGGGTGGTAGGTTTAGAATCTGAGCCTTGCCTAAAAAAGGCACAATGGGGGTTGCAAGAGCCTGAGCCAAATTCCAGAAGGCCAGGGGTGAAAGGTGCAAGCCGTCCCCTGCGACTCAGCGTGGCTTGTCCAGCATGTCATCCCAGGCAGACGGACATTGGATCCCCTTTGAATGACACCATAGATTAAGCCAACTATTACAGCTGATCATCTTGTCTCTGTATTGTGGCATCATTCTTGGTGAAGGTAGGATACTGCTCAAGGTCAGGGTCATACCTGCCTGGGCTACATAAGCAGAGAGCTCCTCTGTCTCTTTTCATGTAGTCCAGGGAGGTACATCTCAGGTCGTTCACACCAGCATGGACAATGACTGAGTCATACTTGTACTTGCAGTTGAGTGACCTGAGTGCTTGCATTATGTGGTGGATCCCAGCGCCCAATAGCCAGGTTACTGTGACCTTCTCCTTACTCAGTCTGGTGAGTGGGACATCAGTGTGTCTGACTATGGAGTCACCTATGACGAGTGTGTCTGGCATTGTGTTTGGCCTTAAGGACTGTGAATGTTTGGCACACTGACTCTGTGGTCTATGTGTTGCATGTGCTGTGCCCTGTGGAGGCAGTTGTTTGGGTGTCTGCTGTGGTGGCCTCTGCTGGTATGGTAGATCTGGGATCAGAGCCTCCGAGTATGTCTTTGTGAGTTTATGTGTATGATTTGAAGTTGTGACAGTGCTATGTGAGACTGGGTTTGTGGTGTGTGTGTGGTCACCTTCTCCTCTCTGGTCCTGCCAGTTCTATGTTGAGAGAGCTCAGCCTCCAGGTTGGCTATATAGTTGCATCTCTTGCATGCATTTGTGTTTTGTGGGAGAAGGAGAGGGTTGTCTGTGTACATGCGTCAATTGTAACATTGCCTCAATATTCCCAGGTTCACCAGCTGAGCAGGAGAGGACACTAGCAACTGATCCCTTGACATGCCAGAAGGAATAGACAACAAACTGTTGGAAGACAGGAAGATATCAAGCCCCCGAAACCACATTATATCGCTTGACTGACAATACCTACACATACACCATAGTGTCATAGTTGCATAGTTTACTACTAGGCTATCTGCCCTAGTGCATTTATAAGCCTAGCCATAGTGATGTGGCTATTGCCACCCCTTATAGTGGTAATACGTGTAGAAAATAGATTCCGAATATTGTGCCTCTCACTTAGTAGTGACACATTATGACCCCCATACATAATTGAATACCTTGACTGTGCCTCTGTCTAGTAGTGACACAGGGAGGACCCCTGGGGTAAAACTACAATCCGACATCCAGTTGACCAGACTTCTCTTGAAGAGAGTCGGTGAGGGACACTGTCTAACATGAACTGGGATACTCTGCTAGAGTGTGAGATGCCTGTGAGTTATGACTCTGTCCCCCAGCATGTCCTATATATGTATGTGCTGAGGTTCAAATCTTCAGCTCCCATGGTTCTGGTGGATTTGGATTGCTTGCAGTGGAGCATGTCCACCACATCCCGATTGGACATGGTCTTGTATGTCAGGCATAGGCCACCTGTAAGTATGCGGTATGCCACTGAATATAGCTGGATTTCCTTTAGTCTGGAAGCATATGACATGTGTTGTACACCCCTGATCTCCTTGGTAAGGTACTTTTGGGGTCTCTCCAGCTGTTGCAAGTGCTGGGTGAGGTACATACCAAATGGGGCTTTGTATTCAATCATGGGCCTGATAAGGGAGAAGTATAGTGGTACAATGACCTCCTGTGATCTGGATGGAAAACCCTTCCTTATAAGGTGGGCAAGATAGAAAGTCTTTCAAACCACTTTGGCAACATGGGTGTCAAATGAGATGTCACTATCTACATGTGTCCGCAGGTGTCTGATTTGTATTCTGTGCTCAGTGGGTTGCTGTCTATGTATTGATTTGTGTGTACTTTGTTCCTCCCAAAGGGGATGACCACACATCAGTTGCAGTCAGTTTCAGGCCATGATTCCGGCACCAGCTATCTGTCTTTGTGATGGCATTCCGTAGGATGTGTGTGCTGGCTGATGTATTCGCATATGGTGCCTAGGTTGCAGTCATCTGCAAACTTTGTCAGCCACAACCCTCCTATGTTTGCTTTCACATCTGAAAAGTAAATGCCAGATAAGACGGGTCCCAGGACATATCTTTGTGGGACACCACGTGTGACTGGCTTTGAATCTGACAAGGCACCTGCAATGTCGACGTCATGAGTTCTGTTTCCTAGCCATTTTGCAAACTATCCTGTGACATATGATTTGATATTTCAGCTGTTGAGCTTGTCTATGATGCCTGAGTGGGGTATTGTGTCAAAGGCCCTGGCCAAGTGCAGGTAGGCTGTGTGGACCGCGTAGCCCTCATCAATGGCCCTACTGACAGTATCAAAATAGTCCAACATGTGCAAAATGCAGGATCTGCCCTGTACAAAGCTGAACTGGGTGGGATCAAGGGTCTGTAGGTCACCAATGTCTCTGTTTAAGAGCTCCATAATGACTCTTTCCATAGCTTTGCAGACAAGGCTGGTTAAGCTTGTGTGGTGGTAGTCCCCAGGGTCTGTGGAGGCATCTCCTTTGCAGAGTGGACCACTGTTGCTGTACGCCAGTGTTCAGGTACATATCCTGTAGCAAGGCTAAGGTTAAATAGCATTTGTATATACGGGTTTAGCTCCTTCTGGAGTTCACATAGCACGCAACCGGGGATACTATCAGGTCCCAATGATGCTGTGTCCTTGTCTTTGCTGAGTGCGGCTCTCACATGGACATCTGAGATGACAGTGAGGTTACATTCATCTGTGATAACTATCTTCTGTTGGGAGTGAGGGAGGGGGAAAATTGCACTGGACCTGTCTGCCAGAATGTTGCCAAGATCTGTCAGGTCGCTGAAATATATGCTGTTGTGTACCAACTCAGAGCATATCTGAGGGTTCCCACCCAGGTGTCTGACATAACTGAAGAAGGCAGTGTGGTTATCTCTATTGTCTTTGGTGTTTATGTCTCAAAGTTGACCTTGGATGTCTGTATTAGAGAATGTAGCTTTGTACTAGTGCTGCTCACAGCCGCCTTCCCTTTAGGAAATGTAGCTCTGTCTTGCATTAGTATCCTTCATCTGTTATGCAGTCTGTTTATGGCTGGGGTCCACCAGACAAGCCACATTACCTTGGTGGAGAGGGTCATGTTTCTATTACTGATTGCATGGTCCATGCTATCTCAGAGATGTCCGTGGAAAGTGTCTGTGAAGGAGTCACCATTGTGTGTTGTGGTGTCCACTGGCCCATTGGGCTTAACGGATACCATCTCAGTCCAAAGAAGTGTGAAGTCAGCTTTTGAGGTGTATGTCACTATACTCTTTGTATTATACTAGCACTGACACAAGTGTAGAAAATTTCCCAGAATCCATCAAACAAAACGGACATGCAAAATGTAACACTTCCACAAGAGGGGTAAGCATACTGGATGTGATAATCAGAAATATGTGTACTGGATTCCAAGATGAGAAGTGTATCCCTCACTGGTAAGACCAGACCATAGAGTAAGCACACTGTAGTTACACATCACGACCCCAGTCCCTGGCCAGACTACCACAGTGAAACACATGTATAAAGCATAGCTTGCACCCCTACAAACCAATGTGGAATCGATGAAAAGCCCTGTGCAGGTCCAGAATATGGGACACACTGCAGAACATGTTATACAGGCATACCAGGAACACAGCCAAGAGTGCTTGGAGTCTGCAATCACAAACAACAAGACACAATGCCATACACCCAGGCATCTGGCATGCTGGACAACATAAATTACTAAACCATTGAAGAGAATGAGGAAGCTACCACATGATAGATCTAACATGAAAAGTGAAGTAATCAGTGATCACTAGTATGGCAATAAAATGTGTCCACTCATACAATCCACTAAGGCCAGGCAAAACAAGTAGAATCTGTGAATCCAGTGGCAATGTGACACCTGTCCCAAGTACACACACAACAACAACTCACCCCAATAAATACAAATGTATGTGATAGACGCAACCAGGTAGCCAAACCAGGGCCTGAGCACCCCCAAATCAGTACTGTCAAAACTAGTCAGGAGGACAAGGTAACCACATACACCACAAACCCAGTCCCACATAGACCTACAACGACTGTAAACCAAACACATAAACACAAAAACATTCCCAGAGGCCCTAATTACAAACACACAACACCAACACAAGCCTCCAAAGCAGAGACCCAATAAAACAAACTCCAGATATAGCACATGTAACACATAGTACACAAAGCTGGTGTGCCAAACAGTCACAGGACAGAAGGAGAAACAACATGCCTGATACAGTTGTAATAGGTGACTCCATAGTGAGACATGCTTCTGTCCCAGGGATGGCTTGCACCTGTTACCCATGAGCGTCTGGATATTGCCTAAGGCATTTGCAAACTACAGAGATCCTCCCGTAGGCAAGGCCAAAAAGAGCAACCCACCACCATAGAAAACAAAACTGGAAAGAAACAGAAGGGTAATGCTGATCAATGCCAGATGTGTAAACCTCAATATGCATGCTCCTGAGGCCCTCCCCAGTATGGAGAACATTGATGTCAGTCCAGTGATACACACCTACTGCAAGCCTCATGACAGCACACCAGCACTACCAGGTAATACCACATATCATGTGTTATGGCCACAAAACCTGTAACAAAACATAAAAGGAGGGTGAGTATCCATATTCAGCACAGACAGCCATATATCCAGTTAACCGACAATGCCTATGTCATTGCAGTCCACCCATGTGCAACTACCTGTACGCAAGACTGCTGTACAGTCTGTAGCATGCTACAGACCCCACTCTCACACACAGGAACCCCACCCCACTGTCCTGAAGACAGTGGACAGGATGAATGTACCAACAAATACAAAACAAGGTACACACAAATTACCACATAGGTGGTAAACCTGTGTGGAAGGAGTAATCAGGGACCTAGTGACACAAGTGGACAGTGACCTGTCATGTAACAGCCACATCGCCAATTTGTCTAAGAAGACTGTCTATATTGGACACTGTATCATGAAAGGAGTCACATCTACGTCAACAAAGGTCATTGTGCCCCTATACTGTTCCCCTATCAGACCATATTGTAATACAATGCCTCATTTGGGATGTACATTACCTGGCACCTGCAGCAGTTAGAAAGACCTCAAAGGTACCTCAGCAAGAGTCATAAAGGGTCTCAACTATATCTCATATGCCACCTGGCTGTAGATACCACAGCCGAATGCAGTCACATACTGCCAACACAGAGGCATTGTATGTCTGTTGTATAAGTCCATGTCCAACACAGAAGTAATGGACATGCTCCACCCCAGAAAACCCAAAGCCATCGGAGCTGTGTGAGTCAGAGATGTCAACCTTAACACATAATCAAATAGGATGTGCTGGAGGGACAGATACCTAACCCTGAATCTCTCCACACCCTGGAACAGAATACCACTACATGTTAGGCAGAGCCCCTCACTGACACTCTTCAACAGAAAGTTAGCAAAATGGATGGATAATTATAGATGTACACTGGGGGTCTTTACTGTGTCATGTCCAGACAGAGGCACAGCTAAGTAAATCATAAGTGGCCATAATATCCACATAGCAAGGGGTGGCAAAAGCCACACGCACTGTGGCTATGCTTACAAATGCCCTAGGGTGGATAGCCTAGTATGAACCCATGAACGTACTATGATACAAATTGTACGGGACACTAAGGATAACTCCAAGGCTGCTGCAACTGATGGTAGTAAGCGTGTTGTGAATTCCTGGATATGCTCTGGATCACACAAATACTACAAACAACATACCAAACACACACATGTATTGCCAACATACATCCTGACAGGTGCAGTGCAAACCCCCCCACTCATAATGCCAAATATCTTTCCCAGCAGATCGCTGCCTCCCTGACATTATGTCAGCCTTACCACATGATATGTACCCAAAGAGCAGTGTACAACAACAGTGGATGTTCTCAAGAAAGGTGTCGCCTGAATGGATACTAGAAACAACCACCACAGATTCCTGAGAAGCTTGGTCTGCACAGCTATGGTAAGGATCAGCATGTACCGCAGACATAACGATATTGGGGATCTATTGACACCCGACCCTAGCCAGTGTGGGTTTATGAAGTGCAGATCCCGCCCCTAAACATGTGTGACTCAGTTGAAACAGTGATTGAGGTCACTGATGAGGGCAATGTGGCCCACACAGTGTAGCTGGACCTTGCAAAGCCTTCCATACAATACCCTATGTGTTCAATATAGATATGCTCACCAGCTTAAATATACACACCAATGTCACTAGAGGGGTTGCAAACCAGACCAACAACAGAACTGACATGGCCAGACATGCTGTAGCCATGTCAGACTACAAACCACATATAACAGGCATCCCACAAAGCTTGGTCCTGGGACCTTTCCTGTCTGGTATATATGCCCCATAGGTACAGGCCAACATGTAAGGACTGTGCCTGAACATGTTTGCAGAGGACTACAAACCACCTAACATATCTGACACTCCAGCTGACACAAGCGTTCCACAAAAGGGCCACATAGAAACAGACAACTGGTGCCATAGCCATGTCAGCATGTGAAATGGAGACAACTGTATAGTTTCAACCTCTGTGGATATACAGTAAGTGACCACCAATTACCACATAGGTGTTAACCCATTACATACATCACACATAATGACGGACCTGGGTACACAAGGGGATAGATATCCTGCATAGGACAAACATGTGGCTGTAGTGTTAACAGAAACAATCCATATACCAACCTAATCATGCAGGTTATGACATCTAGATAAGGGGAGGTCATTGTGGTTCTGCAGTTATCCTTCATCAGCATTACAAATGACCACAACAGCCCCTGTGGGGTGTACCTCAGCAGTCACCTCCATCAACTGTAAAGTCCACAACAGTACCTCACCAGGAGTATCAAAGAGCTTGAACACATGTAATGTTTTGCCTGATTAAAAAGAGTGCAACTCCACACACTGCCATGCTGGCCACCCAGACGCAAGCTGTGCCTGATGTAGAAAGCCATGTCCAAGCTGGAATCAATGAACATGCTGCACCTTGTACAATCTGAATGGCAGTGAGCTATGCACATGAGGGACCTGAACCCCAGCACTGACATACATAGGACAAGCTGTACTGCATTATCCATAACACAGAAGCCACCCCCACACATGAGTAAACTACCAGTACAGGTTATCCATAGAGTCACTCATTGATTCTCCTCAACAGGAATCTTAATGAGTGGATGGGAGACGGTAGGTTTACCCTGGGTATCGATGTTATGTCACAGGTAGACAGAGGCACAGTATACTACACAAGACATATGTCATGGCAAACTACACTTACAATGTGTCGAAGGACAAACACACTCTCAGACTAGCATTAGAAATGGCCTAGGGCACATCGGTAGTGTTTGCCAATGTACACCTATGTTGAGGAATACACTACTGATGTTGGATGAGGCTGTTGTAAGTAGTTCATATCCGAACATAATGCAACATGGTCAGATAGGTTCATAGGTTTATACTAGGCTATCTGCCCTAAGGCAGGTATAAGCCCAGACCAGAATTTTGTGGCGTACTTATATGGAAACAATACTGTGCCCATTAGTTTGTCATGCCTCTGTCCAGCAGTGGCACAAAGATGGTCCCCCAGGGTAAACCTATGATCTCCCATCCACAGGTAAAGATTCCCCTTGAACAGAGCCAGTGAGGTGCTCTGTCTCACATGGACCGGGATTGTATTCCACAGCATAGGGAGTCTCTGAGTGATAAATCTATCCCTCCAATATGTCCTACTTATATCCCTGCTAAGGTTTAAGTCACTTGCCCTAGTGGTTCTGGTGGATTTGGCAATTTTGAGGTGGAGCATGTCCATTACTTCCTGGTTGGACATGGCCTTGCATGTCAGGCACATGTCACATCTGGAGTGTCTTCAATCTGGCAGCATATGACAGATGTTGGAGACCCTTTATCCTTTTGGTGGGGGACTTTTGGGGTCTCTCTGATTGCTGCAGATGTCAGGTGAGATACATCCAGAATGGGGCATTGTACTCGATCATTGGTCTGATAAGTGAAGAGTACAGGGGAACAATGACCCCACTAGATCTGGATGTGAATCCCTTCCTGATCAGGTGGGCAATGTAGAAGGTCTTTCTAGCCATGTTAGCAATGTGAGTGTCAGGAGAATGGCCACTGCCAACCTGGGTCCCCAGGTCCATGATAACCTCCTCTGTGCTTACAGGATTGCCACCTATATGGTAGCTTGGGGTTACCTTGCTTTTCCTGCAGGGTATGACTATACATGTTTTGGCATTTAACGTCAGGCCATGGCTCTGGCACCAGCTATCAGTGTCCGTGAGTCCCTTCTGAAGGATATCCGTGTCTGATGCACTGTCCACTATGGCGCCCAGTTTGCAGTCATCTGCAAACCTTGTCAGCCAAAGTCCTCCTATGTTGGCCTGTACCTCTGAGAAGTAGATGATGAACAATAGGGGGCCAAGGACTGAGCCCTGTGGGACACCACTTGTGACCAGCTTGGAGTCTGACATAGCGCCAGCAACTCTAACCCTGTGGGTCCTATCCTTAAGCCAGTTTGCAACCCATCTTGTGACATATGGGTTTACATTTAGGTATTGTGTTGAAAGCCTTTGCAAGGTCAAGGTAGGCTGTATGGACTGCCCTTACCTCAGCAATGGCCTTAGTGACTGTTTTGAAGAAGTCGACCAAGTTCAAAAGGCATGATCTGCCCTTGACCAAGCCAAACTGGGACGGCTCCAATGTCTGCATGTCCCCTATATCTTTGTTTATGAGCTCCATTATGATCCTCTCCATAGCTTTGCAGACTAGACTTGTTAAGCTTATGGGGTGGTAATTACCAGGGTCCGTAGAGGCACCGCCTTTGTGCAGATGTGCACAACTGGACCCTATCCAGGCTGTTGTGCACACTATGGAAATGTAAAGCAGTGATAGGACTAAAGCCCAGGATACTGACCACCACAGTGAAAGTACTGAACCACTACACTATACAGTACTACAGTGTTAGGTCAGTATGAACAGATGTTGACAATTGTGTGCAAAGTATCCCATGCAAAACCTGCAGGCACAGTATACTCCCTGTTGTGTTCACACAAAAAGCATTTGGACAGTAACTACACAACATGGCACAGAACACACAACCATAAACTGGAGGTATTTGTTGAGGGTCACACTCATCCACAAATGTGATGGGCTGCAGAGTTCAACATATGGAAAGCTCACACTGGGCATGCTCACACACTTAGATATATGAGACATCTTTCACACAACATGCCATGGGAAGGCTGAACTGGGCATGCTCAGACACTTAGTCCAAATGTTACTCTTAGCAACTGTGAAAACACACCAGAGGATGCTCATTCCCCTTTCTAGACTTTGATCATGTCAGCACCCTATAAGTATATCAGGAGAAAAGAGATCTCATGATAATTTGAATAGCACGCTCTGCTAATGCATCAGTCTTTAGTGTCATAACATAGTTAGGTAGGGGTTTGAAGCCAGCAAGTGTGTGTGAAGGGGGGTAAGTGTGTATGAAAGGAACATCCCTTTTGGCAACTGTGTAAACACACCACAGGATGCTCATTCCACTTTCTAAACTCTGATGATGTCAGCACCCTATAAGTATATCAGGGGAAAGGAAATCTCCCAGTAACGCGAATAGCATGCTTTGCTAATGCATCTGTCTCTAGTGTCATAACATAGTTAGGTAGGGGTTTGAATCCAGCAAGTGTGTGTGAAGAGGGGTAAGTGTGTATAAAAAGAACATCCCTTTTGGCAACTGTGTAAACACACCACAGGATGCTCATTCCACTTTCTAAACTCTGATGATGTCAGCACCCTATAAGTAAATCAGGGGAAAGGAAATCTCCCAGTAATGCGAATAGCACGCTCTGCTAATGCGCCTGTCTCTAGTGTCACAACATAGTCAGGTAGGGGTTTGAATCCAGCAAGTGTGTGTGAAGGGGGGGTAAGTGTGTATGACAAAAATATCCCTTTTGGCAACTGGGAAAACACACTACAGGATGCACATACCCCTTTCTAAACGATATCACAATTATTTATGGCTTTTGATTACAGACATGCCACGTGTGTTTTGCCCACACAGAATGCCCATGTGTGCAGGTTGTCTCTCACAATAATGCATGACATTGATTAAACCAGTTATGGCAATGCACACATGGTGTATGTGTGTGCCAAATACACATATGTACCTGTGACCTTCAATAGTTACCATGTGTGATGCCTGCCACATGTGAATACATGGTATTTGCACAGGGTAAAATTATGACTGTGGTCTTCTGTGCAGGTGCTGCATGTGGGATGTGTATATACAGTGTGAGATGTAGATGCTATCAGCCTAGTAGTGAGGATACACACCTGGTCTGGGGCATATAGTCTACCTGTTGTTGATGAACAGGTGCTGCATGTTTTCACCTGTTGTGGGAGTGGTAAGACGTTATTCCATAGCAATGCAGTGACCGCATGCTAAGAACCATTCAGCTAGGGTGTTGTAGCTACAGTAATTCATTAGCATTCAGTAATATGTCAGAATCCCTGGTGAGGGTCTGATGCCAACCAAGGTCAGGGTTCTACCAGCCTGTGTCACTTGCTCAGTGATCCCTTCCATGTTTCCTATCATGTATCCCAGTGAGGGACATCCCACATCAGCTGTGGTGGCATGGACAATGACTGAGTCATATGTGTCCATGCATCTGACTGACCTGTATGCTTGTGTTATGTGGTGGACCATAGTGCCCCATGAGCATATCACTGTGACCTACACCTTGTCCAGCCTGTTGAGCATGTCCTCACTGTACTGGACAATAAAAGTACCTAACACAACTGCAGCAGTAGTGTTGTATAGCTGTACAGACAGTGCTTGTTTGGCACACAGGATTTGTGTGCTATGTGTTATGCGTGCTGTGTGCAGGCCTAACGTATGCCTGTGTGCCAGCTGCAGAGGTGTCTGCCAGTCATGCAGGATGCTATCCTTAGGCTCCACGAATGGCCCGGTGTGTTTCCATGCTTGTATTGCTGTCAGTGTAGGTCCACATCAGACTGGTATTGCTGTCACTGTAGTATTTCATGCCACCTGACAGGTTATGCCAGTACTGGGTTCAGAGTGCTTAGTGCACAGTTTGGCCATGTGTTTCCATGTCATACATGTGTTGTACATCCATGGGTAGGGGATAGGGTTGACTATGTGCATGTGGCAGCTGTGACATTACTACATGACTCACATATTCCACAACTGTACCATAGAGGTGACTGACAACTGACCTTTGCACATGCTACCATAGTATTGAGATAGCATTGGTGATTAACAGCACATAGGACCAATGGTGAACAAGATACATAGGTCCATAGGTTCATACAGGGATGTCTGCCCAGGGAATTTATCCACCTAGCCAGAATGTGTGTGGCTTTCACCATGCATTGTAAATCTATCTTGCTATGCCCTTTTCCAAGGTTAGTATACTGTGCCTCTGTCTAACAGTGACACATAAGTGATACCCAGGGTAACACTACAATGTCACATCCAGTCATTAATATCACTCTTGAAGATAGTCACTGAGTGACTCTGCCTAACCTCTATTGGGATAATATTCCAGAATGAAGTGAGCCTCTGAGTTATGAATGTGCCCCTCCAGCATGTCCTATGTATATCACTCCTGAGGTTCAAGTCTTTCCAGTGGGTATGCTGATGGGATCTGGATATTCTGAGGTGCAGCATGGCCATTAAGTGAGGGTTTGACATGTCTTTATATGTCAGGCACAGATTGCCTATGAAGAGGCAGTATGCCACTGAGTAGAGCTGCTGTTTCTTTCACCAGTCAGTATGTGGCATCTGTTTGAGCCCTTTGATCCTCTTGTCGAGGTACGTATGTGGTCTTTCCAGTTGCTGCAGGTGTCTGGTAAGGTGCATGCCGACAGGGTCATTATAGTCAATTATGGGGATGATGAGGGATGAGTAAAGGGGCACAATGTCCTCCCCTGATCTACATGTGGATCCCATCATGATGATGTGGCCCATATAAAATGTTTTCCTAACCACTTTGTCCATGTTGTTGTCAAATGGTAGAATGCTATCAACCTGTGTACCCCAAGGTCCATAATTCCTTCGTCTGCACTTAATGGATTAACACATATGTGGTACTTTGTGGTCACTTTGTGTTTGACTAAGTGGATGACTATACACTTTTTGTCATTCACCTTGAGGCCATGGCTGTGTCACAAGTCGTGTGTTTGCAAGAGGCCCTTTTGGAGGATGCATGTGTTAGCTGGAGAGTTGATTATGGTGTCCGGTTTGCAGTCATCTGTGACTTGCTCAGCTACAGTACTTCCATGTTGGCCTGTACCTGTGATAAATATATAATGAACATGACAGCTCCCAGGGCTGAGCCTTGTGGGACACCACTTGTAACTGGTTTGAGGCTGACATGGCCCCAGCAATTCTAACCATGTGTGTTCTGCCCTTGAGCCACTGTGCAATATCCATAGTGACATAGGGGTTAATATGTACACTGGTGAGCTTCCCTAGAATGCACAAGTGGGGTATTGTATCAAAGGCTTATGCAAGGTCCAGGTAGGCTGTGTAGACCTCCTTCCCATTGACAGTGGCCTTGGTGACTGTTTTGAAGAAATCAAACAGGTTTGAGAGGCAGGATCTGCCATTAACAAAGCCAAACTGTGTATGGTGACATGTCTGTAGGTCCCCAATATCTAAATATGTAAGGTTCATGATGATCCTTGCCATAGCTTTGCAGACCAAGCTATTCAGACATATGGGGCGAATAGTGTCCAGGATCCGTTAAGGCACCACCTGAATGTAGAGGGAACACTGTTGCTGTACGCCACTCTTTGGCCACATATCGTGTAGTAAGGCTGGGATTGAACAGTAGTGTTATGTCTGGGTGTAGCTCTTCTTGTGGTTCATGTAGGACACAGCCTGGGACACTGTCTGGTCCCATTGATGCAGTGTTTATTGCTTTGGAGAGGGCAGCTCTTACCTGAGCATCTGTGATGTCAGGGGGGGCAGCACTCTGCTGGGAGACATATTTCCCCTTTTGCTGTGGTGGTGGGGAGAAGGTAGCAGTAAACCTGTCCACTAGGATGATGGCAATGTCTGTGTGTTTTGTATTTTGTGTGACATCTTGGATTACCTCTGAGCATATCTGGGTATTACCACCCAGGTTCCTAACATAACTACAGAAAGCCTTGTGATTATCCTCAGTGGCTTGTGGAATCTTCCCTCAAAGATGGCCTTAGACAATTGTATGAGTGCCTGTAGTTGTCTTCTAATACTCATCAGTGATGCCTTCACATTTTGGGAGTTAGTTGTATCATGTAGTGGCTTCATCCTTCTATTGTATAGTTTTTTTATGGCTGGTGTCCAGTACACAGGACGTCTGCCTTTGGAGGATTGGGTCATGCTTTCATATGTGGTTGCATGATCCATGCATTCCTGAATGTGTCCATAGAATGCCTTTATACAGGTATCTGCAGTCTGGTCCATATTTTCAACAGGCCTGGGGCCTTTGAAGGTTTCCACATCATATATGAGGGGTGTGAACATGCTTGACATGAGCTGTTGACTGATGTCCCGCCCTCCAGACTGAGCAAGGGAGGGTCACATTTAGCTACCTGTCGGGTGATAGAATGTGCCACAAAACACAGGCACACAGGTCACTCCACAGCAAGTACAAGTATGAGGCAGTCATTGTCCATGCTGGTGCAAACAACCTGAGATGTACCTCCCTGGACCACATGGAAAGAGACACAGAGGAGCTCTTACAGCACCCTCTCAAACTCAGGACTCCCACACAGCCTTCATGCTCACACAGGAGAGTATAGATTTCTCTGCAAACACCATCATACTGGGTGGCGTCAGCTACCCAAACATAGACTGTGAACATTACACAAGCCACAATACCCAAGCTCTAGGGTTCCCATAGATCAGACACTCTTTAGCTATGGAACAGGTAATCAACCTTCCCACAAGAGGGGCAGATATACTAGACCTGATCATCACAAACATGAGTACAAAATGCTCACCACTGGAAGTATATCCCTCATTGTTGCAATCGAACCATATACTAATCACACTGGAGTACTGGATCCCCCACATATGCAAACCTCGAACACATCGATGTGTGTGTGGGAAATACCCCTATTAGCAACTGTGACAGTACACTACAGGATGCAGATTCCCCTATTAAAACACCGATGATGTCAGGACTCTATAACTATATTACCTGAAGTAAAGTCCTCCAGTAATTCGTATAGCGTGCTCTGCTAATGCGTCTTTCTCCGGTGTCATAACATACTTAGGTAGGGGTTTGAATCCTGCAAAGGGAATGTACGTGTGTTAGTATGAGTGGGGTTGGTGTGTGTGCATAATGCTGGGAGGGATAAGTGCCTTTTGCCAACTGGGAGAACACACTACAGGGTGCACATCCCTCCTCCTACACACAGATGATGTCAGCACCCTCTAAGTTCAGCATTAGAAAGGATTTCTCCCACTAATGCAAATAGCACACTCTGCTAATGTGTTTGCCTTTACTGTCATAACACAGTTAGGTAGGGTTTGAATCTTGCAAATGGAAAGTATGTGTTTTACTGTGGGTGTGGTTAGTGTGTGTGCACAATGGTGGGGGTGGGATGTGGCTTTTGCCAAATGGGGCTATGCACTGCAGGGTGCACATGTCCCTTAACAAGCAGTGATGTTGACAGCACCCTATACAAACAAAACTACAAAAGGGAAGGTGGTGGTACCAATAACACATGTAAGGTAACACTTATTCAAGTAATGTCCACAAAACGAAGTAGGAAACAATCCTTTTACTCTATACAAACAACATGACAACAGACAACTGCCAGTACTCAGTATAGTGTTACATGCTACTGTAACACGCACATGTACCAGAATATACCTAGATAGTGTTTTGAAGCCTGAATGTGGCAAGTGTGTGGATGTGGGATGTGTCTGTGTGTGCATTTCCGTATGGGAAACATGTTTGATGTGGCAATCAGGGTACCACAGTACCTGATGCACATTATACCTTTGAAATAATGAGGTTGCCTGCACCCTGTGAGTACAGGTAGAGAGGAGGAAATCGGTAGTAATCAACATAGTGCACTTCTCAAATGTGTACCTGTCATGTATCGACAGCTACTCATGTAGGGTAATAAATAATGGGAATGGCAGGTGAGTGTGTGCATGTGTGGGGGTAGCAGGGTGTGTGTAAATGCATGTGTGACAGAACAGATACATATAGCTGAATCTACATAACAGCACATGATGCGCATTCCCATAGTCAATGGTAGCATGTGATGGTATGCAGCTGGTACACTTTGGTAAGTAGTATGGGTGCAGATAACAATTGAGGACATTCATACAGTTACTGCAGCAGGACTGCTGGGATATACACACAATCATGGTGGAACAGTGAACAGTTACCAACATGTTACTACTTATACACATCTATGTAGTCACCCTGTGCATCAGCAACGTGTTTACCTTTTCCTGCACCAATGTTGTAGTATGCAGGAGGTGGCACAGTGTCATCATATGCACAGGGTGTGGGTTAGGTATGCCCAAGCCAGCCACTAGTAACACCAATTGACGTGTGTGTATGTGTGTTTGTGAGGGGCAGCAGTACAGGGTGGACCGGTGTTGGTGCAGTGTGTGTGTGTGTATGTGTTTGCCCTAGGTGTTAGATTTCTGCATGTGTGTAAGCACGCACACAGTCCCACATAATGGCTGCCATGTACAGGGTTTTGTGGACAGCCACAGACTGCACCTGTCAGGTCATCCAGATCAGTGTCTGTGGGTACGGACACGGTACCTGTGCCTGGCAGGGGTGCTACGGGCTGTATCTGGTACTAACCCAGACTGGGTACTGTCATCGGCAGTGGGGGTGTGTTGACTGGACACAGTTCCCTGTTGGGACTGTCCAGAGCCACGTGCACGTGGTCTCCTGGGGCGTCCTGATGACAGCACAGACCCAGCATTGCCGGGGCTGGTGCTGGCACTTGAGGTGCGTGAGTGGGCCTGTTGTCATCCGTGGCCACTGCCAGCTGGTGCTGTTGCTGGCATACGGCCATGTTGACGACGCAAACGCACACCATCACCCTGGCCCATGGACATCTGGTTGTGGAGCAGCTGTTGTATGTCCCCACAACGTCTGTCAACAACATCTGTGCAGTTACGGATAGCATTCTCAATGTCACGCATGCCGTCTGTCATGGCTGTGCGACATGCTCTCAGCTCCTTCAGACCCTGTCTGGTGTACCTTTCCATACGTGCCTGTGCCTGCATAACAGTCCGAACCCAGAACGTATGCACACCACTTATTTATCCTGTCCAGTGGACTACAGATACAGGCACATTGTATAACAATAGCAGGAGGCTATTGCAGCACAGGGCAGATTCACATGAAGGCAAGGCATCTGTGGTCATCAGTGTTAAGATGCGTCACATTCGCCAAATGCACAGATATTGGCAACATTGTTGCAGACAGTTTAGGTGCAGGTACCCCCCCATTCTCCTACACAAATGGAATTAGTTATGACAGATGACTGTAACCTCCCTATCCTCTCACATGTCCAGGTGAGGGCCACCCTCAACATTGCAGAACACATAGCATCACTGTTATGAAATGGTATCCCTGGATGTGTGCTACGTTCACCCCTGGAGGACATAGCACCACATGACAGACTGATATTAATCCCTGGCCATACTACAGGATATGCACCTGAACAGTGCCATACATACACAGTGGTCCCACACCAATGAGGAGTAACCTCTACTGACCCTGGTAACTACTGCATCATATGCACAACTGGCCTTGTGTTCTAAGCTATGGGAGTACTAAGTATGGGCAACATGTACAGCAATATTACATATGTATATATTTCAGGACTATGTACACACAACCTATCTCATGGACATACCTATAGATAGTGAACTATGATACATTTGGAGGTGTCACAGTAAACACAGTATTAACCTGCTACTTTGCATTACCTGTGTTTGGGGCAGCTATTGCTGTGTCAGTGGTGCTGCTTGCTGCTTGCTGTTTGCTGCTGCTGCTGCTGGTTTTGCTGCTGGCTGTCTGTATATATTTTTTTTATTTCTCTCTCTGTCTCTCTCTCTCTTTCTCAGTAGGTTTTGTGCAATGACTGTATTGCGTGTGTGGAGTGTGGGTACTGGATGCTTTTGTAGGTATCTGCATAGGTCCATGTGAGGGCCTCTGCACCAATTGTAAGGCAGCATTGGCTAATTGCATACAGCCAGTTGTGTACTGACTGCATGTCTCACTGTGATTTCAGGACAGTGCTATAAAAGGGTATGTGAGATAGGCGTTGCCCTTTCAGATTGTAAGGGCGTGGACCATGCTGGTATGCTGTTGACATTGTTCTGTGAGTGTGAAGGTTAGTACATCTCTCATGCTTCATGCTGTGTTGTGGATTCAGGTTGCTGCATTTCTCTCGCCTGTTCCCTGTAGTGAGTGTGTATGCATACTGACACCTATGACTATATTTCATATGTAGTGCTATATATACATATGTGTACATATACATACTTTCATATATGTACATTAGCCGACAATATTGGGAACAAGCTAACAATTTGCAGGGCTGTTTCTGTTAACACTACACTAGTATGGGAATCCAGTAATTGGGACAGTAAAAGTCTGCCTGACATGCTTTGGGTAGTACACATACTATATTGCCTTTATCTTCATTCCTACTATTACATGTTCCACTTATTTAGCACTATATTCCTGTATGAGAGTCATGGCTTACTGGTAGGTCATACAGACTAGTGTTACAATGGTCTTGTGGTAGGGCCTACTAGTATGCTTATATTTTGCTTTCAAATTGAGTATAGGGCTTATCAATCAGAGTGCTGGGGGCACCTTTAAGCAGTTAAAGGGGTTAGTAGGTCTCACAGGAGTCAGGCTGTGTTGCAGATTCTGGTTGCTGCATTTATCTTCACTGTTTCCTGAAGTGAGTGTGTATGGATACTGACACCTACCACTATATTTCATATGTATTAATATATATATATATATATATATATATATATATATATATATATATATATATATATGTATGTGTACATATACATATTTTCATATATGTACATTACCTTACATTATTATGTACAAGCTGACAATTAGCAGGGCTGTTACTGTTAACACTAAACTAGTATGGGAATACAGTCATTCAGGCATTACAAATCTACCTGACATGCTTTGGGTAGTACACATCCTATATTACCTTTATATTGATTCCTACTATTACATGTAATATTTATTTCAGCACTATGTTCTTGCATGAGAGTTATGTCTTAGTGGTAGGTCATACAGACTAGTATTACCAAGGTCCTGGGTTTGGAACTGACAGTAGAGTTTTTTTCTTTAAAACTGAGTATAGGACCTGTCAATCATAGTGCTGAATGCACCTTTACGCAGTTAAAAGGGTTATTAACTCTCACAGGAGTCAGGCTGTGTTGTAGATTGTGGTTGCTGCATTTATTTTCACTGTTTCCTGTAGTGCGTGTGTGTGAATACTGACACCTACCACTATATTTCACATGTATTAATATATATATATATATATATATATATATATATATATATATATATATATATATATATATACATATGTGTACATATAATACTTTCATATATGAACATTACCTCACATTATTATGTACAAGCTAACAATTAGCAGGGCTGTTTCCGTGAACACTAAACTAGTGTGGGAATCCAGTAATTCAGGCATTAAAATGTACCTGACATGCTTTGGGTAGTACACATCCTATATTACCTTTCTATTGATTCCTACTATTACATGTTATATATATTTTAGCACTATGTTCTTGTATGAGAGTCATGGCTTAGTGTAGGTCATAGAGACTAGTGTTACCAAGGTCCTGGGTTCGAGACTGACAGTGGATATTTATTTTTCTTTCGAAATGAGTACAGGACCTGTCAATCAAAAGTGCCAAAGGCACTTTTAAGCATTTAAAACCAGGTCTGCGCTCATTTGCGCGGAGCTCACGCATGCGCACTGGCGATGAGCTACGCACACACAAGCGCACACCCGCTCTATTTTCTTTGAAAGAAAAGAAAAAGGGGTGACAGGAAAGTGGTGAAAAAGGGGTCACAAAGAGGGTAAGACAGTAGGGAAACAAGCTTGGTATTTGCAGGAAGGATGTAGGTGAGACCCATAGCTGCCCATGTCTTTCTCAGCAACAGCTGTGCATTTGTATGCAATTTGGTGTGACATTTGGAACCTTCCACCCCTGAGAGAGGTGTCAGGACAACATTAATACCTGTTGTACAGCCAATTGTAATTAACAGTTTCGATGTCCAGCGGACATGTGTGCAACATGGACAGCTATGTATGGGGCGTAATTTTTTTGTGGGTACAGAGTGCCCTTTTTTTTGTTTTTTTATCAGGTGAGAGTGGTATGTCAGGTGAGGTAGTCGGTATAGCTGGGGAGGTAGGTTGGGTAGGTTAACAGACAAGACAAACAAGACGCATACAGGGGCGGTGTATGACATGTGGGGGAGTTACACAATTGACGGGGACGGAGGTTGGGATATCCATGGCACATGAGCCCACAGATGGCAACAGTGGAACTGATATCCCCACCCATAGGCAGTTGCCACTGTTCCTTCACAGCCCAGGATGGGGCTGTGCTGGGGGCTGTGCAGGCGGGACAACGGGCAAGCCCATAAGCTGTGCCACCCTGGCCTCAAGCTGGCATAGGGGCCCAAGAACAGAGTCTTGGATCTCCCTTCGCACCACAGACCGGACACCTTGGAGGGTGAGTGGACATGCTCCTCCGGCCACGCTTGCAGAGGGGGGACGGGCCCCATCCCCTGCAGCGCTTCCACCCGAAGCTGGCACAGGGCCACCGGAGGAGGGTCCAGCCTGGGCACTAGTGCCAGGTGCAGTCGCCAGCTGAGGTGGGAGAGGTGGGTCCGCTGGGACCTGCCTTCCCAAGCGTTCTAGGTTTGTGTGTATGTTATGTTAGTTTGGGTTAGTGGCATATTATTCCATTCAGATTAGTTGTAACAGCATGCATTGCTATTCCCATTAAACAAACACCCAGATATTAACACCATTGAACAACGGGCATATCAATATCACATGCATTTGTTGAACAGAAATACACAATTGAACAACATGCAGGGTTGATTAATGGCAACAGGCCATCAGGTTTGCTGGTTTGCAGGTATGACCAGGGCACATGCAACAACAGACATGCATATATTTTTGAAACAGGACAAATGTCCATGGTTAATGAAATGTTCACATACCAATATTTAGTGTTTTTTTTAATTTGCAACTATAGGGTGGGGTGGAGAAAGAAAATGATGACACATTCATAAATTATACATTGATATACATTTGTAATAGAAACACAATTAACTTGTCGGTGATACTTTCCAAATGATTCTTACTTGACTGTCATGCTAGACCTGTTACAGATACATCACTATCCTAGTTATTTTGAATTTGATCAGATACATCATCCTGCTACACTTTGATGACAGGGCAGGGGACAGCTATGGATGTTTAGTATGTCAGACAATCATTCATTCTATCTGCAACTTGCTGACTGTGATCACCATATACAGAGTTTGGCATGAACATTCAAGAGTCAGACACACTGAAATCAGTTTGGGATGTTAAGTTTTAATTCCCACATGCATTTATTTCTGTAGAACCACACTGAAGCTTATATATTCAGGTGCTATTACTACGTTATTCATTGATACATGACCCTTTCTGTCACTCTCACACATCCTGCAATTTCACAGTTCGGGTTGGTACTTCTAGGCTTTGTTCACATATTAGACCTGTGGGGATTCCAACACTTTCCAGCAGCCTCACTTCTGTCATGATTCAGCATTTCAACAGGGGATATATCTCACCTGTGATTACCTCAGCTTCTGAAGCTGTACTCTTGAGACTACTGCAGGTTATACTACATTTAATTAATGGTGGGACATCTGTATTACAGCACTGTTTATTTCTATCACTTATATTTCCAGTTTCACTTGCATACTGATGAACTTGTTGCAGCCATACCTGCAGACTTTTACTTGCTGCTTGCACATTCTATTACTTTTACTCAATACACTGCAGTGTTCTGCTACGTGCTACACTATAATATTTATTTACAAGTACTAGGTGGGGTTACTAACCTGCATGGTGGCGCAGCCACACCAGTCTGCGGTCATGTGCCATTCGATTTGCAGAGCGGACACCTGCAGCTGTAATACAAAACAAGTAATATTGGAATACACATCTCCTTGGTATCAGCTAGTTGAATTCCTTACATACATAAGTAAAATGTAACTTACTCAGTAGTGGGGCATTGGGCATATGCTGGGCCTCCTGGATCCATTGGGTCAACTGGTCTTGCTTACGTCGCTTCAGGTCCGCATGGTGGTGACGGACCTGCTCACCAGTGCGTGGAATGCCAGTAGCACTGGTCAGATCATGAGCCAACTGGTCCCATGCCTCCGCCCTGTATGCTCCCCATGAGACCTGGCCCTGCATGAGTTGGGCCTCATGATGGTGAACTAGGAGCCAGACCATGTATCTGGACTCCTCAACGCCCCACCGCTGTGCTTGAAAGCAATGTCCCTCCCCTACTCCACTCATTCTGCCTGCAGGTCTCTTCTACAATCGTTTATGCTGTGTATTCCCACCTGTGGGGCTTATATATGCCGATTTTCCCACACATTTCTATGATTGGCCAGTTTAGAATTGTATCTACTTCACAGAAACTGCTTTATCATGCTCCATTTTGGCTTATATCCTATTTATATGCTATTTCTGCTTTTCTATGTACTGCTGTCATGGCTTAGTGGTTTAGTGCCTTCACTCTAGTGCATGGTATCCTGGGTTCGAATCTGACCACTGACTTTTAAATTTTATGACTGTCTAGAAAGGACCTGTCAATCAATCATGCCAAAAGCACTTTTAAACACTTTAAAACCAGGTCTGCGCTCGTTTGCGCGGAGCTCACGCATGCGCACCGCCGGTTAGCTTGTGGGAGCGTCGTGCAAACGGTGTGTGCTGGGTTACACCTTAATTGGCTAGTACCACACATGTTAAACTCAGCACAACTAGTTGCACACAGTTTGAGCCTGTTAAACCAGTCCTTAGCTATGGGCAAGCAGTTTGCAGTTTGTGAAACACTACTTAGATACGGGCACTCTGTCTCACTGCAGTTTAGCTATCGGTACATTTCTAAATGTTTTTATTATTGTATTACTTGAAAACATATGCTCCATTTCATTCCATTTTATAAAAGGGAATACTTTTACATTTGTACAATACTGTCAGGGGCCTTTTTAGTGCTTATTTACAAAAAAAAAAAAGGTTGTTGTGTGGGCTCGAACCTTGCCTGCCTGCTCTCAAGCCAACAACTCTACTGCTATGCTATTACTTCTTGGCTTACTTTGCATATTTAGTTCTTATATCCTTTTCCACTTATTGCTAACTGCAGTTGCGCTAGTAGCACACCCGCGCACACGAGCGCACACAGTAGCACACATTTACGGGGTTTAAAAAAAAACAGAAAAACAGTTTTTATTTTCATTTTACAACATCTGTTCACTCTTTACATTGCTGGTCTGTGGGGGCATGTGTTGTGTAGTGTGTTTATTCACATTTCCATGGCCTTTCTCGTGGCTGTTTACTTTCAGCCATTATAGACTTCGGGGGGCGTGTCTACGGACACGCCCCCTACTCTCTTACACGGACCGTGTAAGAGTTATGGTGTGATTCAGCATGCCTCATGCACCTCATGCATATGCATGACATGCTGACATCACACCGTTTAACTGCAGCCTCCGTGTAAGAGTTATAACTCTTACACGGAGGCTTCCTGAATCTGGCCCATAACCTTTGAAGACAGGTGTCTTGATAGGCACTTATTCACATTTATTCACATCAAGGAGTCAAACCTTTCCTGTAGTATTTTTATAAGGTATGCACACTACATCAGGGAGGCAGTTAGTAGCTCTTTATATTATATACTATAGTATAACTTGTCATATATTAAAAACTGAACTACTCAGTTTTAAATAGCTTAATGTATCTCTTCAAAGTCAGCTTTTAATATAGATGTCTTACATATTCTGGTACTTTATGCAAACCCCTATCATTCAATACTTAGTTTTAATAACAGTATTTGATAAACTCAAATGAGATAAACCACACTCACCCATTTTATTAACATCAGGTACCTATCAGTTTTTTATTAATATAAATAATTATTAATGTTATTAATATAAAAACATGTTTTTGGTTTGTTATTTATCGTAATTACTATGTTACCATGTAAACAGCTGTTTTGTCTGACAAGTGAACTGTATCTGTAGTTGCAATATTCTGCTTTGTTTTTATGTGGAGCTTTTCTCCCCGGGCCTCTACTGAAAATGGATATATATCCAGTTAGAATAGCCCGGTCAACAAATATAAAATAAAATAAATAAATAAATGAAAATATATTTTACTTTTCTTTGTTTAACATTTCCCAAGTAAGCAGTAGATGTGGTCAAACCACCCCAATCTTATATCTCTTATTTATTTATTATTAAATGTATCATTTAAATTGATTATGTACTAAAAAACACATATATATATCTCAGTTTGTAACATGATACATCCATATAATAAAACATTATTTTATGTATCACTATTACTGCAATAAAATGTATTATAAAAAAAATGCTGACAACCATATACATCAAGTAAATTGCAAACCATATACATCAAGTAAATTGTAGCATGCTATCTATATATAACTGCTTTACTTGTGTATATCCCTATTTTTAAGAATGGGTTTAAGGGGTACTCTGTCATTTATTTATTTATTATTTATTTATTTTACATTTGTTAACCGGGAGAGTCCGACTGGATACATGTCCATTTTCAGCGGAGGCCCGGGGAGAAAAGCTCCAGGTACATAACAGACATATGAACATTGTTAATGCAAAAAAGGAAGATAGTTGAGTTCTAAATACAATATAAAGATACATCACATCTTGGGAAAAAAATAACAGCAGTATATAAAAAAAAACCATAGGTTAGTTACAAAGGCGAGGCACCTTGTTAAAAAGCGGTTAAGGATAATGAGGTAAGAGAAGGGTAAATGATAGTGGTTAATCAGGTTTGGAACAGAGACATTTCCAGAGAGTATTGAGATGGGGTTTAAGCTTTTTTTTGAATTAAGACCACTACCCCAGTCTGCTTGTAACCATATTATCCATCGTACTTCTGATGTTTCATTTCTATTCACGTGATCACCCCCTCTCTCATTCTCATTAACTTTTTTCCACTGCCATAAACTTAAATGTATGTGTTTCACCTTTCTTCGCTATATGTTTGGCTAAGGCATTGTTTGCGTCTCTATTTTTAATACATAAATGATGCTCCCTTATTCTAAGTCTTAACTCTCTATCAGTCTTCCTAATATAATAACTTCAGCAAACTTCACAAATAGCTAAATATATAATATGGGCTGTGTGGCAGTTCGCCCTTACCTTAAAACTATACTCTTTGCCTGTGTCTGTATGTTTAAATCTACTTGATGTGTCTATCCATGCAAATTGATTACATTTAGTGCATGGTGTGGTACCATAATGTTCCCCTAAGCTATCCATCTTTTTCGGGCCATAGCATAAATGTCTTTTTAGGTTTTTCTGATTTTTAAAAGAAAAACTAGATTTTCTCCCACAATTTCTCGTATTTGGGGTTCTTGCATTAATACAGGCCAATATCTCATGACTACATCTTGTACTACTTTAACATTACTAGTATAGGTAGTAGACAATGTTAATTTGTTTCTCATAGTATTAGCAGATTCATTAAGTCCTGCAACTCTTTGTGAGAAATATGGTTTTCCTTTTGTTTCTCTTAATGATACAGCTTCATTAACTGCTCCCTCTATGTCTTTATTCTTATAGCCTTTTTTCTTAAATCTATCACTTAGCTCATTAAGTTCTTCATGAAATATAATTTGTTCTGCTGTTAATCTAGATGCCCTAAGGGCTTGCCCTTTTATTACATTTTTAAAAACGTGATGTGGGTGCATACTTCCACGATGTACATAAGTGTTCCTATAACAATTTTTTCTATATATCTGTGTCATCCATTCACCATTTGAGTTTATTTGTAACCCAACGCCAAGAAAATCCATAATAGTAGTGGAAAACTTTAGATCAAATTTCAAAAACGGTGTGCTCTTATTTAATACATCATGGAATTTGAGTAATTCCTGCTCAGTACCATGCCAAAGAAAAAATAAATCATCTACATATGATTTATAGAACTTGACTTGTGGCCATTAATTACATAATATATATTTTTGTTCCCAAATAGCCATGACTATATTCGCATAGCTATTTGCACTGGGGGTGCTCATGGCCATCCCCTCCAGCTGATGGTATAATTCATGGTCATATAACATTATGCTATTATTTAAAATCACCTCCATTAATAAACATATTAACTCTATATGGGTCCCGGCATAAGTTGTTTCTTTCCCTTAGCATCTCTATACCTAAAATGTTTGGTATTGAGGTGAACAAAGAATTCACATCCATGGTTACTAGAAGAATTTGGCCTTTCATGTACTTATTCACATTGAGAGAGGGGATGATCACGTGAATAGAACTGAAACATCAGAACTACAATGGATAATACGGTTACAAGCAGACTGGGGGTAGTGGTCTTAATGACAGAGTACCCCTTAAACCCATTCTTAAAAATAGGGGGTATACACAAGTAAAGCAGTTATATATAGAAAGTATGCTAAAATTTACTTGATGTATATGGTTGTCGACATTTATTTTTTATAATACATTTTATTACAGTAATAGTGATACATAAAGTAATGTATCATCCTCCCTTTCCCAGTCAATGTACCACAATGATCAATCCCTTTAACATCTTCATCAAGGATCTACTAAAGCCTGTACAACTGCATCCCTAGTGCAGTATGTAGATAATGCCGCAGTCATCTGTATTACAAAAACATCATCAAACTACAAGAACTTACCCAGGAGTCATTCTCCTCTGCAGAAATCTGGCTGACATCTGCCCAGCTATTCCTAAACCCAGGTAAATCTAGATTAATCCTATTTACTCCCACATATCTTACAATTAACAAAACCTTCTTCTCATTTACCTCATCCATTTCACACATACTAAATTGCTAAGCATCTGTGTAGATGAAAAACTAAAATTTGACACACATATCCAAACTAAAATAAAAAAATTACATGAAAAAACTACACTCTCTATAGAGCAAAAGCCTTCCTCTCTGACACTGAGAAAATGCATTGCCTCTTCTCACCTCTTGCCTACTTTAATGTATTCTGCAGCCATTCTTAACATCAATGTGATCTTGCTAAACAAACTTGAGCAATGTTATTACAAAATAGCATGATTCATCTCAAACGTCATGAAGTGCTTTGAGAGGATTGTGAAGAAACATTTATCTGCGAGTATGCCTAAGTCCTTCGATCCATTCCAGTTTGCATACCAGGCAAATAGATCGACTGTGCTGCTATATCTGTCACACAACACCTTGAATTAAAACACCTAGTAGAGAGGAGCAACTATGTGAGGATGCTGTACATTGACTTCAGTTCTGCGTTCAACGCTGTGATACCGATGCAAGAAACTCGGGATAAACAAGCACCTATGTAACTGGACTCTTGACTTTCTGATTGGTAAACCTCAGTGGATATGCACTGCTAAAACACCACTCAATGCATAGTCCTGAATACTGGTGTTTCCCAAGGTTGTGTGCTCAACCCCTTGATTTTCACCATTCTCACCCATGACTGCACTGTCAAACCATATTATAAAATTCGCTGATGATACCACAGTCATGGGTCTCATTAGCAGTGAGAATGAACATAACTACAGGGTTGAGTTGAACACTTTGATTGCCTGGTGTGACCGGAACAATCTGGACCTGAATGTTAATAAGACCAAAGAAATGATTATGGACTTCAGGAGAAAGGCAACAGTTCACCAACCACTCACTATCAAAGGGGAGGTAGTAGAGAAAGTCAAAACAGCCAAGTTCCTGGGCCTTCACATCTCTGATTACCACTCCTGGGCTGCTAACACCAACAGTCAAGAAGGCTCAACAGAGGCTTCACCTCCTGAGAAAGCTCAAAGAAGCCAGGCTCACACTGTCTGCTCTTACCACTTTTTACAGGGGAGCTATCGAGAGCATCCTCACTAGCAACTTCTTAGCATGGTTCGGCAACTGCACAGCTGCTGAGAAGAAGAAACTACAGAGGGTGGTGAGGGTGGCTGAGAAAATCTTGAGCATAAAACTCCCTTCTATTAAGGAGCTTTTCTTTACAAGAGCAAGAAAGAGAACATATAAAATTCTTGCTGATTCGACCCATCCAGCCCACAACTGGTTCTCACAACTTGCGTCTGGAAGAAGATACCACAGCTTCCACTGTAGGACTACCAGAATCAGGAACAGTTTGTATCCTACAGCTGTGAGACTTATTAATACAGACACCAACCATAATACATGATACATTAAAACCTCTTTTTTTTTCATTTAATCCTGCTGCTCAGAGCAATTACCGCAAGCATTAGTATTATGTAATATGATGGCTATACTGAGTCAAGTCTAAGGTTAACACGTGCACTATGGTAACTAAACAGCTGCTATTCACTAGTCTGTATTTATTCTATATCTTAACAGTGTAGGGGTTTGGTGGTGGGTATTTATTTTTATCTCTGGATAATGGATATTGAATGTATTTTTGTTATGTGCACTACCTCTTACATGTTGTTATTGTCTTTCTTATGTTATTCTTTGTTACCACTGTGTCTATGTTATTTGCACTGCATTTCTCTAGTGAGCTGACATTTGTAATTTTGTTTAGGCTGCACATGTGTGGTCCTAAATGACAATAAAGTTTCTTTGAATCTTTGAATCTTTTTGAATCATTACTAACCTTCCAAATAGAACCCGCCACTTTGCCACCATAAGAGAATTACAGTGGCTGGAATTCACGCATCTATCCTGCACACAGCTTCTACAAATCCATAATATTGTGGATAAACCCAACAACTGAGCACCCATATCCAACCTCATACAAATGCATAACTCTTCCAGGCTACATTGTTCATCAGACAAATACCTGTTACATGTATCCAAATTGAACAATTCTGTTCTCAAATTACTAGCCTCCCGCTACCTTGCTAAATGCTGGAACTTCATCTCACTAGCATTATGAAAGAAACACTCCCTAAAATCATTTAAAACTCAACTAAAGACCTGCCTACTCAGTTACTGGTTCTGTACATGTGATGTTCCTGGATAATCTCCAAACCCTTACTAACTATTACTACTGTTTTATGTAACTGACCATAATACAGCTACTTCTTCATAATTTGTAACTATCTGGTTGACGTTCTCCACTACTATTTGTATCTCTCTTTTACCTGGACCCCATCAATACTCCTACATAATTTGTAACCATCCTCATCCTAAAATTACTTCACTGTCTCCTACTCAGTATCTATGTACAGCTGATTCCATTTAAAAGTAACTAGACTCTTATAAACTTCATACTAACTATTAATTTACTGCATTATTGTTGTAACTGTCATGCTTTCATTAACTGTCATATCATTGCTATTCTATGTAAGTTCATTTACTGTTGTATATATACACATTTGCTATTCTATGTATAAACATTTACTGTTTTTTGATTAACTGTCATATCATAAGTATTATATGCATGTATGTATGTATGTACATTTATTATGTAAATCTTGGATAGCTGCTTTCTACTCACTCTGTAAAATGGAACATTTCTAACTAGGCCTCCTCTAAAAATGGGATCTGTGCCCAGCATGACTTTCCTGGTAAACAAAAGCAATAAATAAATAAATAATTTCTCAGATTTAATACACAGTAGAATTTCAATTAGCATATCTAGTTACAATAGTGTTTTTCACAGTGGTCTTGAAATAGAGCTTTGATGTTGCTGCTAAGGAAACCTATGCTAATACCTGAAGTGAGTTAATATACTAATAATACTAGTATTACATCTTTAATATTCCATGCCTTATCTGCTTTTTATATGATTTCTCATAATAGTCAACTTTAAGCACATTCTTTAGTATTAAAGTGTTCTGCTAGCAATTAGATGAAAGTGACTATTGCTGTATTCAAGAGCCTTTTCTGTTTTGCTTGTGATTGTTTAGAAATTATGTTTTCTGGTTTTTGCTTTTTTCTAATTATCAATATTATTAAATAAAATAAGTCTGAAAAAAAAAGAGCGAGTTTTGATATCTACAAGGTGTTATATGATCTCCATTACTTTGATGGCATCTTCAAAGAAAGGGATGAAGTTAAACAAGCAGGACCTTCATTTGAGTGACAAAGGCAAATTAATGAGGGGGTCCAGATTAACAGATTTTCAATGTCCAAATTAATGATGCCTGAGATAATATGTTCCATAACTCTACAAATGAGGCAAATGCCATTAATGGGTCTATAGTCACCAGGACTGGGCCACATTGTGCACGTGAATTACAATTGCTGATTTCCAGGCATGAAGAATGTCACCAGTGACGAGACTTAGATTAAAGAGGTTCAGTATAAAGGAATTTCAGTTAGGCCATATCTGAGACTGATGATCAGGCAGTCTGGTATATTACCAGGGCCCATAGATGAGGATAGCTTAGATTTTGACCAGTCAGAAAAGACTTATTCAATAATAATTAAAGGAGTGACTGTGTCTGTAGAATCTGTGAAATAGTGATAGCTGTGAGTGAAGTAAATTTCACCCTAAATCTGCCAGGTAGGGTATTAACTATTTCCTTTGGACCAAATTAGGCAGTATTATTGTGGACTAGCTCCAATCACTGAGTGATAGTTCATAACTTCCTGACACAGTTAAAGACAAATATGTAATTATTTTTGGTTTTAGTGGGTATTTTAAGTTCATACTCAGTTTTGAGCTGCCTAGTGGTTCCATAGTCTCTTTATTACTTTGCTTAAGTGTGCTCTTAAGATAAGAATAAGATCTCTTATAAGTATTAAGTCATTTATTTCTCTTGTTGAGGCATTTATTTGGAACTTCCTTATCAGTGTAACTACTTAAGTGGGATGAGAAGTCAGAGGCATATGCAGTGATTTTAACAATGTGATATATCAGAGGAGGATTACAGTGGAGTTTATGCAGGTCATCAAGTAATTGAAGAAGGTTTACTTTAGAGAAATCTCTAAACACAGACATATCTGCATGGAAAGTAAAATCAGTTTTAAAGGAAAATATTGCTGATATATGTTCTGATTTAATAATGGACTATGAGACCACTGGCAGTTTAGGTCAGTCAGTTTATTGATGGATATTTGACCTTTCCCAGTAGAAAGGTGATGGGTTTAATTAGGATTGCATTGATTACCATGCTCATAAAAGGATATAGAGGGTGTTCTATAGCTGTTTGTGAAGTGATAATTATAGTTGCTTAGGTTTATGTACAGGTTCAGGAGTTCAAAGTTGGTCTCCTGACAAAACTGTTGTTAGGTAATGATACTCCCCTACATTTTCCAGTAGTTCGGAAAATGTAATAGACAGTAACACCTGATATAACTGGAGTGTTTTTATTATTTTGAAAATATGTCCCTGTAATACATGCAAGTAAATGTCTGCAGACTGCAGGACAGCCTCTAGTTTAGGCATATTTTTTCTTTAGATTCCTGGCATTCAGTACAGACATTTTAATGTGTTTTGGATTAGAAATTACTTGGTCAGAATATGCAGTAGACAGACTTTGCCTAAAAAGACACTATGGGGACAGCACAGGCTTCATCTAGAATTTGAAAGCATTGGTAAAAGAGGAGCAGACCATCCCCAGTGAAACAGAAAGGTTTGCCAGTCATATTGTCCCAGGATGAAACGTAAGATCCCTCTAAAATGACAGTAGCTACATAGACAATTATTTAAGCCAATTGTTTTGCCTTTGAATACTGGCATCTTTCTGGAGTATGATAAAATGCCATGCATGGTTACCTGCCTCTGGTACATATATAACAAGCTCTAGCATGTCCCTGGTATCCACCAATATGACTTCTACTTTACACACCCATTGAAAAATTATTGAAAACAATGGCAACATTTAATTTCTGGAAATATGCTGTATAACTATGGATATCATTGTTATTTTCAGATGATCTTGTCAAACATACTCCACTAACTAAGTATAATCAAATCTTACCGATCATTTTACTATATTACTTAACATACCTGGAGTAAGAGAAGTTCTCCCTCATGTAATTCTTGAAATTGGAAGTCTGGGAATATCTGAAGCTTTTTAAAACTCTAGGTAGGCTTTTTTTAATAAATAGTCATGATCTGGAACAAGTGTGCTGTAGTGTGGGATTATTAAAGCTTTTTATAACGTGGGGAGATAGGGGCAACGGACAGCCTAAGCATATATATACAAATTAGATGGATTTTTTCCATCACCCAGCCTAAGCGTATATATGCAAATTAGATGGATTTTTTCATTCACCTACACACACTTCTACATGCAAATTAGGTGGATTTTTCCACCAACCACACATTGACATGCAGCCACACCCTCTCGCTTTGAGTCCAGTCAAGCTGACCACCTAGCCCATGCTCCTCCTTCTGCTTAAAACCCTACCCTAAAACCCTGCTTCATCTGAAGAAGTCTTGTAATTGATGATAGTGCCCATCATAAGTACCTTCAATGGGTCTATATTATATAAGCAAATGCACTAATTTGTGAACGCTACATAATCGACCCACTTACACTGAAAAAACAAAATGTTGAACAAACAGATCAGCGATTTTTTTTCTCCAGGGGAAAAAAATGCTGATCCATTAAAAAAAAACAGAAAATAGTGGGGGGCTATGCACTCCACACCCCATGATGTAGGGGGCTGTGCCCCCACACCCCCTACTTAAATTTATCAACTCCAGCATCGTACCACAGTGGAGGAAATGGCAAAGTCCTAAAAACAGCCCAGTGATTTTTTTCCCCTAGGAAAAAAAATCGGTGTTCCATGCTTTTGAAATTTTGCCATTTCGTGCAAGTAGGTTTGATTAAGAAGTACTTGCAATTTAGTGCATTTGCTGACTTAATAGGGACCCCCTTCAATAAGGATCTGAAAAAAGAGTTTTCTTTGCGGTAGAGTTTTCTTTTGACCTAGGATTCGGGAAGCTTGAGTTTTTCATTTAGTGTTGAATATCTGGTCATTGTCTTTCATCTGAACTACTACCATCTGGCATTTCCTAGTTCCATTTAAATATATTTACACACACACACACACACACACACACACACACACACACACACACACACACACACACACACATATATATATATATATAAATAAAACTTAACTAAGAAAAACCCCAAAAAGAATACAGGTCCACAATGATATAAAAGTAGAAATAACACTGAAAAAAGTACGTACACCACCACGCTGAGGAGCATAAAACTCTAATTCATACAACGGCAAGCGCTTTGGAAAATCCTTCACCAGGTCCATAAAAACTTTAAGCACAACCAAACATATATATTATCCACTAACAAAAAACAATCAGCATTAAAATCTCCTCTCTTTCAAAACTGGCTTGATTGGGAGAACACAATTCAAATGTGGTGTATTTGCCCGCCAAAAATTCAGCTATACAATTGGACTCATAGGTCTCTGTTTTATTTCTGATGTCACCTCCCCCAACATTAATATTAATGACTTGCAAAACCATGAAAGAAAATACATGCCCATTATTAAAAGCAGCATGTTGTGCTAAGGCATTATGTTTGGCTCCCAACTCTTACATGCTGCAACACTCTGTCTTTCAGTTGCCGATTGGTCTTCCCCACATAGAATGATGGACATTGCCCACATTCAGCCAAATAAATTACATTCATATTATTACAATTAGCATAAAGATTTGGTTGGTAAACGTAGTTGCTAACTGGATGAACAAATTTATTATCCTTGGCAATATATGTACAAGCTTTACAGCGATGACAGGGAAAAGTCCCAATCATATTAGAATGAGGAGCCTTCTTACGTTGTAAACCTTTACACAACCTTCTCTTAAGATTTAAACAATTTTTAAACACAAACTGGGGTTGATCACCTACACATCATTTTAACTTTTCATCCGTCAACAAGATTTTCCAATTATCTTTCACTATATTGCAAATCATATTAACATCATTAGCATATTTTACACAAAACCTCAAGGGATTAGGGTTAACATTCCTTATATCCTGGACCTTTACATGTCTGCATAAAACCATGGTTTGCCTCATGTTTCTCTTAAGCTCCTTACTTAATCCATGGTATTATCTAACTCAGAATATTTGTACCTCAGTGTTTGTAACATAGAATGTAGTAACAACATTTCCTTATTAAAAACTTCATTGTTGGTACATAACGTAGAAGGTCTAAGAGCTTGTCCTTTTATGATGTTCTTAAAAGTCCATTTGGGATGCATACTATCTCTAGATAAATAATGGTTCTTCCAACATGATTTCTTAAAAATGGATTTTTCAGTACTCCCATCTGCATTCTTATTTATTTTCACATCCAAAAAATCTATAACATCTACTGAACTTTGCATTGAAAATCTTAAAAAATTAGTCATATCTTCCATATACTATATAAATATAGTGAGATCTTTGTTAGAAGCATCCCAAATCATAAAAATATCATCCACAAATTGTACATAAAACAATATGTTCCTCCTCCATCTATTAACCTCATTAAGCCCATGTTTTTCCTTGCAGTAAGCTAGGGTCAAATTAGAGTAAGTATTTGCACACTAGGTACCCATCGCAATGCCACTATTCTGCAGATAAAGGTCTTCTAAAAATAGAAAAACATTATTTTCCAAAACAACTTGCAAAGCAAAACATATTAACTCCATCTTATCCACTATATATATATATATATATATATATATATATATATATATGGTTCTACCTCACATAAACGAAACACCAAAACACCGACAACGCAATCACCGAAACCACATAACCGACAGTACAAAAACACGAAATCTCACATGCCCGACAACGAAATAACCGACGGTACACAAACACGAAACCTCATACACTTCACACACCACAATCAACAAACAAAACACTTTCCCCGTCCAAAAACCACATACACAACACAAGCACACCAAAATCCCTGCAAACCCACACTAAACTTCACATACACAACTACCTACAACCCTAAGCCAAACCCTAACCCTAAGGTCCGTCACTACCGCACACTTACCTGGCCAGCTCCCTAACCCTAACTCACTTATCCCGCCCCTAACCCAAACACAATCACTACCGCACACTTACCTGACCCACTCCCTAACCCTAACTCACTTATCCCGCCCCTAACCCAAACACAATCACTACCACACACTTACCTGACCCGCTCCCTAACCCTAACTCACTTAACCCACCCCTATCCCCCAGACCGTCAATATCCACACTTACCTTACTCGCACCCTAACGTCCATCACTACCGCATACTTACACAGCCTTTTCCCATGTCGGCATCCTCGGCCTTGGTGCTTTCATCCGTCGGGTCGGTCTTCTGCACTGTCGATCTTCTAGGTCCCGTCACGTCGGTCTTCAGCGCTGTCTATCTTCTGGGGCTCGAGATTTCCGTGTCAATGTTCCGGCGTGTCGTTTAAGTGAGGTAGAACCATATATATATATATATATATATATATATATATATATATATATATATATATATATATATATATATGTGTATGTATATGTATATATCAGAATGTTCGATAAAGTATCTAATTGCAGTTAGCCCATAAGAGTTGGGTATCACCGTAAACAAACTACTCACATCAAGTGTTACAAATAAATAATTCAATGGTAAATCAGGAGCAATTTCCGCTAGACATTGTAGGAAAATGAGCAGAATCCTTTAACACGGTTCATCTATCCACCAACAAGAGCTTCGGTTGAGCCTCTAACCAATGAAACATAGGTTTGTGGACCAACCCCTCCCAGAAATAATAGGTCTGTGTGGGTTGTCCACAGCATCTTTATCTATATTGGGTAGGCCATTAATTATGGGTATACATGGATAATCAATAAAAAAAAAATCATATAAAGTTTTATCTATTTTAAACTCAGTAAATAATTGAATCAATTCACATTCTTTTCTATCTATTAATTTATAAGTAGACCTACCCATAAGCATTGCTAACATTTTACATTCATAGAAAGCAATGTTCAACACTAAGATGCCCCCCCCCCCCCATCAGGCATAGTGACTAAATTCGAATCCTGCTCCAATTCTCTGAGAGCTGACTTTTGGTTACTCATCAAGTTAAAGAAAGTAGAACATTTCCCCCCACCATCTTATTAGCCAAATCCATTTTACATGTTTTAAAAGTTTCTATAGCTGGATGTGATAACAAAACATAGGTGCTAGCCTTTCTAAACCATGTTCTGTGTATATCACCTTGTTCACCAAACATACATTTCAGTGTTAGATTACAAATAAAGAGTTTAAAATTAATCACTGTGTCATTCATTTTAGCTAGAACAGAAGGAAGAAAACTGAGACCCTTATTTAAAACATTTAAATGATCATTATTAAGAACACAATCTGATAGATTATATACTTGGCAGTCATTGACACAGTTTCTTACTATAGTGAAACCTTTCATTGCTTCCTTCTTCAACTGGGGGAATGATTTCATAGTATTGACCCCTTCATTTTCATAGGCACTGGTAATCTGTACATGGTCATGGTAGTTTGTGTTTGTTCCTTTGGTCTGGTTCCTAATAAATAATGGTGAATGATGTTTTTTGATGGACCCTCTTTCAAATGTGTCTTCTCTGTAGACAGAGCATTTCCTCTTTGGTTCAAGGACCTTACATCACTTTCTGCTATATCCAATGATGGCGCATCTGTTAAGGTCGTATCATCAGACGAGGGAATGTTTTATGTTGATCAGATGCAACAGGAGTAGGTCCAACTTTCATTGGTTTGTTCTCCACCACGATTGTTGTACTTACATTTGTTTCCCTACCCAAGGCATCTGGCAAGTTAGATTTCCATTTACTCCCATTTCCAAAATCTACAATGGTATTTCTGGTATCATCTTTAGTCGAAAGCCCATTGTTTTTCTTAGAGTCTCATACAAAGATGTTCCCACGTTTAAAGTCTGTAAAGTCACAGGTTAGTGCTTTCTTTCTTTGATACACTAAAGTTTATCATCATAGAGAGCTATATTCTGAAAAAGAGTATCTAACTTATGTAGGTAAAAGTCACTGGAAACCTGCCTTTCCAATTCATTCTGTTTGCTTTCTATATCAGCAACCAAATGTTTCTCTAGAGGATCAAAGAACTCTAGGAGCAGTGTGATATACTGGAAACTAATATCAATGTTTATCTGTTGCCATTTTAGCAACAACTCAGGAAACAAATTGCCATAGGTCAGCATGCAAAGGACCCGAAGGCCCCTAGGTATTATCTTAAAATGCATGCATGCTTCTAGCTGCATACATTGCCATTGTATATGTTTTAATTTGTATAAGGCATTTTCTAAGTCCTGTAACATATCATTAAAGAGTTTGTCATCAATACCTGTTGCTGGTTCTTCAATGGTGTGAGTATCCGATAGTTGTAAACATAAAAGCGGGTTCACATTAAGATGAGCAAGTCTCTTTCCTCTCTCTCTGAAAGTTCTAGTTACAAGTGTAACAGGTGCATATTCCAGCTCCAAACAGTTGACTCCAGCTCTAGCCATGGTTCCTATGGTCTTAAGACTAAAAGAAGACTTAACCAAGAAGAAGACCAAAAAGAAAACGGGTCCACAATGATATAAAAGTGGAAAAAAATACTGAAAAAAGTACGTAGACTACCATGCTGAGGAGCATAAAACTTTAATTCAAACAAGGACAAGCGCTTTCAGAAATCCTTCATCATTCCCATAAAAACATTAAGCACAACCAAACATATATATTAACCACTAACAAATCACAATCAACATTAAAATCTCCTCCCCTTCAGAACTGGTTTGATTGAGAAAACACAATTCAAACCTGGGGTTTTCTCCACCAAAAATTCAGTTATCCAATAGGTTCATAGGTCTCTGTTTTATTTCTGATGTCATCTCCCCTATCATTAATATTAATGACTTGCAAAACCGTGAAAGAAAATACATGCCCATTATTAAAGGCAACATGTTGTGCTAAGGCATTATGTTTGGCTCCCAGCCTAATATCTCTTACATGTTGCAACACTCTGTCTTTCAGTTGCCAATTGGTCTTCCCCACATAGAATGATGGACATTGCCCACATTTAGCCAAATAAATTGCATTCATAGTATTACAATTAGCATAAAGATTTGGTTGGTAAGCATAGATGTTAACTGGATGAACAAATGTATTTTCTTTGGCAATATATGTACAAGCTTTACAGTGATGACATGGAAAAGTCCCAATCATATTAGACTGGGGAGCCTTCTTATGTTGTAAACCTTTACACAGCCTTCTCTTAAGATTTAAGCAATTTCTAAACACAAACCATGGTTGATCACCTACACATCCTTTTAACTCTTCATCCGTCAACAAGACTTTCCAATTATCTTTCACTATATTGCCGATCATATTAACATCATTAGTATATTTTAAACAAAACCTCAAGGGATTAGGGTTAACATTTCTTATATCCTGGACCTTTACATGTCTGCCATAAAACCATGATTTGCCTCGTGTTTCCATTAAACTCTTTACTTCATCCATGGTATTATCTAACTAAGAATCCTTGTACCCCAGTGTTTGTAACATGGAATGTAGCACCAACATTTCCTTATTAAAAAGTTCATTATTGATACATAACCTAGAAGCTCTAAGAGCTTGCCCTTTTATGATGTTCTTAAAAGTCCATTTGGGATGCATACTATCTCTAGATAAATAATGGTTCTTCCAACATGATTTCTTAGAAATAGATGTCTTTTTACTCCCATCTGTATTCTTATTTATTTTCACATCCAAAAAATCTATAACACCTACTGAGCTCTGCATTGAAAATCTTAAAAAAATAGTCGTATCTTCCAAATGCTGTATAAAGCAAATGAAATATTCATTAGAAGCATCCCAAATCATAAAAATATCATCCACAAATCATACATAAAACAATCCTCCATCTAGTAACCTCATTGAGAACATGTTTTTCCTCACAGTAAGCTAGGGTCAATTTGGCATAAGTATTTGTGCACGGGGTACCCATCACAATGCCTCTACTCTGTAAATAAAGGTAATCTAAAATAGAAAAACATTACTTTCCAAATTGCTTGGAGAACAAAACATATTAAATCCATTTTATCCACCCCATATATATATCAGAAAGTTCCATAAAGTATCTAATTGTACTTAACCCATAAGAGTTGGGTATCATCATAAACAAACTATTCACATCAAGTGTTACAAATAAATCAATGTTAAACCAGGAGCAATTACTTGCCTAGACATTGAAGAAGATGAGCAGAACCCTTTAACACAGTTCATCTATCCAACAACAAGGGCTTCAATTGAGTCTCTAACCAATAAGGCATAGGTTCTGTGGACCAAACCCTCCCAGAAGCAATAGGTCTGAGTGGGGCTCCACAGCATCCTTATGTATTTTGGGTAGGCCTTTAATTATGGTTATACATAGATAATCAATAAAAACATAGTCATATAAAGTTTCATCTATTTTAAACTTAGTAAATAGTCAAATAAATTCAATTTTGAGGCAAGCAATAAAACTATCACATTCTTTTCTATCTATTAATTTATAAGTAAACCTATCTGCAAGCATCACTAATATTTTACATTCATAGAAAGCAGTGTTCAACACTACAATGGCCCTCCTTTGTCAGCGGGCAAAAAGACTAAATTCGTATCCTGCTCCAATTCTCTGAGGGCAGACTTTTGGTTACTCGTCAAGTTAAAGAAAGTAGAACACCCCCCCCCCCCCCGCCATCTTATTAGCCAAATCCAAAAGTCTGCTCTCAGAGAATTGGAGCAGGATACAAATTTAGTCATTATGCCCGCTGACAAGTGGGGGTCATCTTAGTGTTGAACGCTGCTTTCTATGAATGTAAAATGTAAGTGATGCTTGTGGATAGGTCTACGTATAAATTAATAGATAGAAAACAATGTGATAGTATTATCACTTGCCTCAAAATTTAATTGATTCAATTATTTACTGAGTTTAAAATAGATGAAACTTTATATGATTATTTTTTATTGATTATCCATTTATATCTGTAATTAAAGGCCTACCCAAGATGCATAAGGATGTTGTGCACCCCCACTCAGATTTATTGTTTTTGGGAGGGGTTGGTCCACCAAACCTATGTCTCATTGGTTAGAGGCTCAATTGAAGCCCTTGTTGGTGGATAGAAGAACTGTGTTAAAGGATTCTGCTTATTTCCTTCAATGTCTAGGGGAAATTGCTGCTGATTTACTATTGAATTATTTATTTGTAACACTTGATGTGAATAGTTTGTTTACGGTGATACCCAACTCTTATGGGCTAGCTGCAATTAGACACTTTATGAAATGTTCTGATTTATATGGAGTGGATAAGATGTATTTAATATGTTTTGTATGCAAGTGGTTTTGGAAAATAATGTTTTTCTATTTTTAGATGACCTTTATCTGCAGAATAGTGGCATTGCGATGGGTACCCCGTGTGCAATTGGAAGGAAAAACATGTGCTTAATGAGGTTAATAGATGGAGGAGCAACATATTGTTTTATGTACAATTTGAGGGCATTATTTTTATCATTTGGGATGCTTCTAACAAAGATCTCACTATATTTATACAGTATTTGGAAGATCCGACTTATTTTTTAAGATTTTCAATGCAGAGTTCAGTAGATGTTTACATTTTTTGTATGTGAAAATAAATAAGAATACAGATGGGAATACTGACATGTCTATTTTTAAGAAATCATGTTGGAAGAACCACTATTTATCTTGAGATAGTATGCATCCCAAATGGACTTTTAAGAACATTATAAAAGGACAACTCTTAGAGCTTCTAGGTTATGTACCAATAATGAAGTTTTTAATAAGGAAATGTTGGTGCTACATTCTTGGTTACAAACACTGGGGTACAAGAATTTTGAGTTAGATAATACCATGGATGAAGTAAGAAGTTTAAGGGAAACATGAGGCAAACCATAGTTTTATGGCAGACATGTAAAGGTCCAGGACATAAGGAATGTTAACCCTAATCCCTTGAGGTTTTGTTTAAAATGTACTAATGATGTTAATATGATCTGCATTATAGTGAAAGATAATTGTAAAATCTTGTTGATGGATGAAAAGTTAAAAAGATGTGTAGGTGATCAATCCTGGTTTGAGATTAAAAATTGTTTAAATCTTAAGAGAAGGCTGTGTAAAGGTTTACGACGTAAGAAGGCTCCCCAGACTAATATAATTGGGACTTTTCCATGTCATCGCTGTAAAGCTTGTACATATATTGCCAAGGATAATACATTTGTTCACCCAATTAGCAACTATGTTTACCAACCAAATCTTTATGCTAATTGTAATACAATGAATGTAATTGATTTGGCTAAATGTGGGCAATGCACTTCATTCTATGTGGGGAAGACCAATCGGCAACTGAAAGACAGAGTGTTGCAACATGTAAGAGATATTAGGCTGGGAGCCAAACATAATGCCTTAGCACAACCTGTTGTCTTTAATAATGGGCATGTATTTTCTTTCATGGTTATTAAAGTTAGGGGAGGTGACATCAGAAATAAAACAGAGACCTATGAATCCTATTGGATAGCTGAATTTTTGCTGGACAAAACCCCATGTTTGAATTGTTTTCTCCCAATCAAACCAGTTCTGAAGGGGAGGAGATCTTAATGTTGATTGTGATTTGTTAGTAGATAGTATATATGTTTGGCTCTGCTTAATGTTTTTATGGACCTGATAAAGGATTTTCTGAAAGGGCTTGTCCTTGTATGAATTAAAGTTTTATGCTCCTCAGCATGGTGGTCTATGTACTTTTGCAGTGTTTTATGTATATATAATATATAAATGTTTTAAGAAAAGATCCATCATCATGTCAAAAGTCTCTTTTGTCTGCACTGTCTACCTTTTGCTCTGTGATAGCATGCCTGGAATCAGTGCTATTTCTAATTGTAATGATTCACTATTATTTAGGTTCATAGGTTCATAGGTTCACAGGTTCATACTAGGCTATCTGCCCTGGGGCATTTATAAGCCTAGCCCGATTGTGTTTGGCTTACGCCACCCCTTGATTTGAGTATACTGTGCCCTTTTTAAAGTTTAGTTTACTGTGCCTCTGTCTAATAGTGACACGGAAGTAATCCCCAGGACAAACCTATGATCCCCCATCCACCCATCAATATTCTTCTTGAAGAGAGTCAGTGAGGTGCTCTGCCTAACATGAATTGGAATTCTATTCCAGAGCAAAAGGAGCCTCTGGGTTATGAATCTGTCCCTCCAGCATATTCTATTTATTTCTGTGCTGAGGTTCAAGTCCCTCAAGCAAGTGGCTCTAAGGGATTTAGATTTACTGAGGTGGAGCATGTCCATTAATTCTGGGTTGGACATAGCTTTATATGTCAGGCATAGATCGCCTCGAAGTAGGCGGTATGCAACTGAGTAGAGCTGGAGTTTTTTTAACCGAGCAGCATATGGCATCTGTTTGAGTCCCTTGATCCTACTGGTGAGGTACTTTTGGGGTCTTTCTAATTGCTGCAGGTGTCGGGTAAGGTACATCCCAAAGGGGGCATTGTATTCTATGATGGGCCTGATGAGGGATGAATAAAGGGGCACGATTACCTCTCTTGATCTAGATGTGAATCCTTTCATGATGAGGTGGGCTATGTAGACAGTCTTTCTAACCACTTTGGCAATGTGGTTGTCAAAGGAGAGATTGCTATCAACTTGGGTCCCCAGATCCCTAATTACTTTCTCTGTACTTAATGGGTTACCACCTATGTGGTAATTTGTGGGCACATTGTTTTTGCCAAAGGGTATGACTATACACTTTTTGGCATTTAGCTTTAGACCATGGCTCTGGCACCAGTTATCCGTCTCTGCAAGACCTTTTTGAAGGATGTTTGTGTCAGCTGGAGAGTCGATTATGGCACCCAGTTTGCAGTCATCTGTGAACTTGGTGAGCCATAGTCCTACCACATTGGCCTGTACCTCAGAAAAGTAAATACCGAACAAGAGAGGTCCCAGGACAGACCCTTGTGGGATGCCACTTGTGACCGGTTTCGAGTCTGACATGGCTCCAGCAACTCTGACTCTGTGGGTTCTGTCTTTGAGCCAGTTTGCGACCCATCTTGTGACATAGGGGTTTATATTTAGGCTGGATAGCTTATCTATGATGCTTGAGTGGGGTATTGTGTCAAATGCCTTTGCGAGGTCCAGATAGGCTGTGTGGACTACCTTCCCTTCATCTATGGCCTTGGTGACTGTTTCGAAGAAGTCGACCAGGTTCAAAAGGCAGGATCTGCCCTTGACGAAGCCAAATTGGGTAGGATCTAGTGTCTGTAGGTCCCCAGTGTCTTTGTTTATGAGTTCCATGATGATCCTCTCCATAGCCTTGCAGACTAGGCTACTCAGGCTTATGGGGCGATAGTTTCCAGGGTCCCCAGAGGCGCCACCTTTGTGGAGTGGGACCACTGTTGCTGTATGCCATTCTTTGGGCACATATCCTGTAGTGAGGCTGAGATTGTACAGCAGTTTTACTTGAGGGATTAGTTCTTCTTGGAGTTCATGTAGGACGCAACCCGGGACACCATCTGGTCCCATGGAAGCAGTGTTTTTGGCTTTGGAGAGGGCGGCCTTCACCTGAGCATCAGAGATGTTTGGGAGGCTGCACTCTGCCGGGACAGGTACTTGCTCTTTTGGGGGGGGGGAGAAGTTTGCATTGAACCTGTCTGCCAGGATATTGGCGATATCTGTGGGTTCAGTGTATTTTTTGTCATTTAGAATCAACTCAGAACAAGTCTGGGAGTTGCATCCTAGGTTCCTAACATAACTGAAAAGAGCCTTATGATTGTCTTTAGTGTCCTGTGCAATTTTTCTCTCGAAGCTGGCCTTGGAGGATTTTATGAGGCATCGTAATTTTTTGCTAGTACTGATCAGAGATGCCTTCCCTTTTAGGGAGTTTGCTCTATCATGTAGTAGCTTCCTCCTTCTGTTGTACAGTTTATTTATGGCTGGGGTCCACCAGACTGGATGCCTGCCTTTGGATGATTGGGTCTTGATTTTGTTTGGGATAGCATGATCCATGCATTCCTGGAGATGTCCGTAGAATGCGTTTATATAGGATTCTGAAGTTTGGGCCGTAGTTTCCACTGGCCCTGGGGCCTTGAAGGATTCCACTTCAGTTTTGAGAAGTGTGAAGTTCGCTTTTGAGAAGTTTTTCACTGTGGTTTTCTGGGCTGGGGGTGGGGTCGGGATGTGGATATCCAGTGAAATTCATTTATGGTCTGATCTTACCAATGAGGGATATACTTCTGGTATGGAGCATAGAGTCTCCATGTTGGAAATAATCAGGTCTAGTATGTTTTCCCCTCTTGTGGGAGTGGTGACTAGTTGTTCCATAGCATTTGCGTTTATAAATTCCAGGAACCTTTGGGCTAAGGTGCTGGGGCTTGAGTAATGCTCCCAGTCTATGCTTGGGTAGTTGAAGTCGCCCAATATAATGGTGTTTGGAGAGATCTTCATGTTCTCCGATGTTTTCAGGAAAGCCGAGTGGGATTCCTGACTTTGAGAGGGTGGTCTGTAGGATGCTATAAACTGAAAAGCAGTCTTGCCCACTGTCAGTTGCACATGGATGGTCTCCGATACTTCGTGCAATGCCACTAACCTGGAGGTGTGGATATACTTGATAAATATGGAAACCCCCCCTCCTTTTGTGGTTCAGTCCGGGTTTTGAGGCCAAAAAGCATGATATGAGGTATAACCTGGTAGTGCTGGGGTGCTCTCTGGAGCCTTGAACCAGGTTTCTGTCACTGCACAGATATTGATGTTCTCCATACTGAGGAGAGCTTCGAGTGCATGCATCTTGAGGTTAAGACTTCTGGCGTTTAGCAACATTACCCTTAGTTTCTTGTTCCTTGTGCTGTCTATGGAGGTGGGTTTGACTTTTGAGCCTTGCCTAAAAAAGGCACTATGGGGGTGGCAAGAGCCTTTGCAAATATCCGAAAGCCCAGGGGTGACAGGTGCAAGCCGTCCCTAGCGAAGCAACGTGGCTTGTCGAGCATGTCATCCCAGGCTGACAGACACTGGATCCCCTTTGAATGACACCAAAATTTTAGCCAGTTGTTAAAATCAATCATTTTGTCTTTATACTGTGGCATCATTCAAGGTGAGGGTAAGATGCTGCTCAAGGTCAGGGTCATACCAGCCTGGGCTACATGATCAGAGAGCTCCTCTATGTCTCTTTTCATGTAGTCAAGGGAGGTACGTCTCAGGTCATTCACGCCAGCATGTACAATGACTGAGTCATATTTGTATTTGCTTTGGAGTGACCTGAGTGCTTGCGTTATGTGGCAGATCCTAGCGCCCGACAAGCAGCTCACTGTGACCTTCTCTTTATTCAGTCTGGTGAGCGGGACGTCAGTGTGTCTGACAATAGAGTCACCTATTACAAGAGTATCAGGTGTGTTATTCAGCCTTAAGGGCTGTGACTGCTTGGCACACTGACTTTGTGTGCTATGTGTTGTACGTGCTTTTTTGGGGGGTAGCATTTCCTTGGATGTTTGCTTTGGAGGTCTCTATTACTTAGGTAGATTTTTATTTAGAGCCTCCGAGTATGTTTTTGTGTTTGTATGTGCTTGGTTCGCTGTTGTGGTGGGACTATGTGATACTGGAATTGTGTTGTGTGAGGTTACCTTCTCCTCCTGACTGGTTACACCAGTTTTGAGATGAGAGAGCTCAGCCTCCAGTTTGGCTGTATGGTTGCATCTCTCACATATATTTGAACCTGTTTGGAGGAGGAGAGGGTTGTCCGTGTACATGAGACAGTTGTAACATTGCCTCAAAATTCCCAGATTCACCAGCTGGACTGGAGAGGAAACCATTGACTGACTTTTGGACATGCTAGAGTAATATAGGGAACTGAATTTAAATGGACCAATAGGGGACAAGGTAATTGTAGAGAGTATAAGAGTAAGTAGTGCTTATGGTTTATTAGTGCTAACTTGTAAGATTACTTGTTTGGACCAGTGAGGGGCCTTAGAATGAGAATATGGTGTTAAATTTGAGAGATAGAGCAGTTCTAAGGGAAAAAGTGAAGAGCAGACTTTGTGGAGCCAGGAATAGTTTAAACCCAATTAGGCAGCACTGCCCGATGTTGCGCTATGTGCAAAAATCCGCAAAACAGCGCAAAACAGTGTTTTAAGAGAGGGAGATCAAGGAGTTTGGAATTGACCCAAAATGGCCAATAAAACTACAGTTTCAAGGCAGTAACCACTCCCACAGGGGCAGGCAGGCTGCTCAATGTTTATCACTGCCACTGATGAACACAGAGACTTCCCTTTAGCCCAAGCAAACAATGGCCTCCAAGAAACTTACAAACAGTTCAGAACAGCAAATCTGTAACTGAACTTTTTTAAATCTCAGAAAAGTGGGAAAAAGCAAGATTTTTTTGTTTTTTTGTTTTTTTTAAGGGAAGCAGAGCTTCACAAATATCAACAAGTTAGAACAGTGCAGTAAATGAACCCACACTTGAGTGCTAGGCTAAAGACAGATAAAATGCAAGATTTTAGAAAAAAAAACGATTTTAAAAATAAGTGCAGGCAGGAAATTCAGTAATCAGCTCTAGGTTGTGTTCTAAATACAGTTACCAACACAGAAATCAAGTTTAACAAGCCAGAAAATGCTCAAAAGTACACGGCAATGCAGAAAAACTTAACAAATAATCTGAAGCAAAATACTTAAAATCTCAAAAGTGACTCCTTTCTTCTCTCAGCATTTTCTCCTCTTGGTGGGTGCTTCACCAACAGCCAACAAGTCTGAAAAGATGCCAAAACCACAAGGCAATCGGGTTTTAAGAGAGGGAGATCAAGGAGTTTGGAATTGACCCAAAATGGCCAATAAAACTACAGTTTCAAGGCAGTAACCACTCCCACAGGGGCAGGCAGGCTGCTCAATGTTTATCACTGCCACTGATGAACACAGAGACTTCCCTTTAGCCCAAGCAAACAATGGCCTCCAAGAAACTTACAAACAGTTCAGAACAGCAAATCTGTAACTGAACTTTTTTAAATCTCAGAAAAGTGGAGAAAAAGCAAGATTTTTTGTTTTTTTTTAAGGAAAGCAGAGGTTCATAAGTATCAACAAGTTAGAACAGTGCAGTAAATGACCCCACACTTGAGTGCTAGGCCAGAGACAGATAAAATGCAAGTTTTAAGAAAAAAAAAAACGATTTTAAAAATAAGTGCAGGCAGTAAATTCAGTAATCAGCTCTAGGTTGTGTTCTAAATACAGTTACCAACACAGAAATCAAGTTTACCAAGCCAGTAAATGCTCAAAAGTAGGCGGCAATGCAGAAAAACTCAACAAATAATCTGAAGCAAAATACTTAAAATCTCAAAAGTGGCTCCTTTCTTCTCTCAGCATTTTCTCCTCTTGGTGGGTGCTTCACCAACAGCCAATAAGTCCGAAAAGATGCCAAAACCATGAGGCAATCGGGTTTTAAGAGAGGGAGATCAAGTAGTATGGAATTGACCCAAAATGGCCAATAAAACTACAGTTTCACGGCAGTAACCACTCCCACAGGGGCAGGCAGGCTGCTCAATGTTTATCACTGCCACTGATGAACACAGAGACTTTCCTTTAGCCCAAGCAAACAATGGCCTCCAAGAAACATACAAACCGTTCAGAACAGCAAATCTGTAACTGAACTTTTTTAAATCTCAGAAAAGTGAAAAAAAGCAAGATTTTTTTTTTTTTTTTTTTTTTTTTTTATTTATTAAGGAAAGCAGAGGTTCACAAGTATCAACAAGTTAGAACAGTGTAGTAAATGACCCCACACTTGAGTGCTAGGACAGAAACAGATAAAATGCAAGTTTTAAGAAAAAAAAAACGATTTTAAAAATAAGTGCAGGCAGGAAATTCAGTAATCAGCTCTAGGTTGTGTTCTAAATACAGTTACCAACACAGAAATCAAGTTTAACAAGCCAGAAAATGCTCAAAAGTAGGCGGCAATGCAGAACTTTAGTACCACCACCACTACTGGGTAAGGAGATAACAAGACTAAGTCCTCGTGAATGACTAAAGAGATCAAATCGGATATCATTTCTGTTTCAGTCACATAAATAATAGTTACAATTGCTTTTAATTATTTATAAAACAGTACAAGGTAAAACAAATGGATAAAAAGTCACTTCATCTGGCTGTTCCAAAGGCAGTGAATACTTCTTAGTCATGAATGGATGCAGGTATCATGAAGAGGCAGCATTTTGTGTGCCCGAAAGGAGTGTGTTGCACTAGTGATCAACATTCTAATGGTTGAACATGCAGTCACACTGATTTGAATGTTAACAAAAACAAAATACATCTCAGAGAATCCTTTGTATCTCAGAGTTGGTATACAGCAATGGTATGAGGGTACAGACAACCCCCCCCCCCATATCAGAGAAGCCCTGTGGTAAAGAACCACTGCAAAAATGCATATAGACTGTTCATATTTGTTGTTACTTTTTCATGTTAATCATTACTATATTGCATTTTAGTGATAGAGCAAGACATTATATTATGTTGCTGTAGAAATCAAAAAACCCAGCTGAGACGGCTTCGCACAAACTCCAAATCTTGTAATATTAAAATGCTGTGAACCAGCACTAATACACCAAATTTAAAAGAAAGCAGCAAGTAGCTATCTAAAGCATAAGCACTTTCATTCCAACTTAACATTGCACAGTAACTTCATCAAATAACACATGATATAATCACATTTAGTTAATCAAGCAAAATATGTTACCCTCACGTCACATCACTAATCTTGCTTGAAATCTTCTCCACTCTAACTCAGCCAGTATGATCCTCTGATCCATTTCACATCTCTAATTTATTTTGCTGTAAATTCTCAAATGTTTGGAAACTTTTGTACAAACTGTAAATTAATACATTGGATTTGCTGCATATGCAAAGCATTACTTTACTATTGTACTGTTTCTTGTCATTTATGTATTATTGTACTGTAGACTATTTTGTATGTCTGGTCAGTTTTGACCCTGGGCTGAGACTGAAAATGGTCAGATTCGATCACTGATCTACCCATGTAAATAAATGCAAATAAATAAATATAACACTTACTTCCATTTTATGTGTGTCTTGGGGGGAGGGGGGGACCAAAGCAGAACCATATGATCAATATATTTCTATTACGCCAATGCAAGTAAATTTAATCAAGTAACTAACAAAATACTGACTAAAGTACCCTGTGTTTTGTTTGGATCCAGTTTATGTAGTTCTTTTTTCAATATAATCTATTTTTATTTCAGTATCTGAGGTTACCTGGATATCACTAGGACAACTGATTTGCATAAGATTTTGTAACTATATCTATAATTGGTTATGTCTGAGAATAAATTTTAGAATCTAGAAACAGTTTATCAATTTGTATGCCTTTACTCCTTTCAGATTCTATGTATCTACAAAGTAGTTTCATATTATGCACAATATCTTTATATGCATTTTCTTCAAATTTTCTTGATCTTGGATCCTTCCTCTTCATATTACATACTATACTTCACTTTTTCCTCTTCTCTGTAACCACTGAAATGTCAAGACGTTTCTCCAAGCATCATATCTCTTCCTGTTGCTACTACCATCCTACAATCACTATATATATATATATATATATATATATATATATATATATATATATATATATATATATATATATATATATATATATATTCACCTATATACACTTCTGCTACTGTGGTTTCTCAGCACACTGTGAAATTAGGAATAGCTGTACCAATGTACCTCCCTGCCTTTTTAATCACTCTCCTTATCTTTATTTTAAGCAGAAAATACTTCACTACCACTCCTCTAGTCAAAAATAAAACTCATACAGGTCTAAACTCCCACAGTATGGGGATATTCAACCCAACCCAGGCCCCAGAAACTCACTAATTAATCTAGATAGCAAAGAACAACCTATAAAACATTGTGAATTAACTAACCCTCCTTCTACAACTTCAAGCTATACCTCTTTCCAGCTGTACTGTCCAATAATTAAACATCCACCTATCCATACTAATAAAGCTTGCACATCAAACCCCCAAACCATCATTCTCCCACTCATCTTCCAAAAAGTTGAATATTGTCATTATCAACCCCTGTAGCATTTGTTGCAAAACTACAGAACCATATGCCTGGATATCACAGTATAAACCTGATATGTTTGCCATCACTGAAAACTTTCTTAAGCCAAACATTAAAGATTCTGAACTGCTTCCTCCAGGCTACAGTATTATTGGAGCTGATATGCCCCACAGAAAACAAGAGGAGTAGCCTTAATCTATTTGCGTCAATACAATCTCTTTCCCTTTTCACACAACATCCCAATATTCCAAAATTCCAAAATATTAGTATCACTGCTAAAGCTTAAAAATAAAACAGAGCTATGTTTTGTTACAGTCTGAATGTTTTGTCTATAAATTCACATAAAAACGTTTGTGATGTTTAATGACTTTCTTTTTGCTGAGTATGAAGAATAAACTTTGACACCCTGGACTTAAGATGTTTCTCCATGGGTAAACATACTTTTCTTTTAGTTAAGATGGCAGCAAACATGTTATCTCACTCTATAATCTTACCTTCCTGCATAACATGCATACAGTCCACAATTGTTCTGAGGACCAGTTGTTTGTCTTGCTAGGTCATAAAGGTAGCACTTATTGACCTTGAGTTATAAGATACAGCTCGGTGTAGCTTATGGTCAGTGGTACATTTCAGAGGTCACATATGGGGGACACAAACTGAAGGAATCAAAATGGAAGGAACACTTATAGTGTATGAACATTGTATACTTTATTTCTTCACGATCTCTTTTCTACATTATCACTTCTGTCTTGTAAGTGCTGGCTTTTGTTTATACAGAAAGTTGCATTGTATCATAGATTCATAGGTACTTAGTAGGCTATTGATCTGTGAGGATCTGAAGAAGCTTAGCCTTACAATCGCATGGTAGTTTTTAGCTCTTATAGTTTGTGTATGAATAACCCAGAGATGGTAGAAAGAATATGCTGGGAAATTTATGTTTCCTCTGTTCATGAGGGACAGCGGTGTAAATCAGGGGTGATTTTATGGCTACCCATACATCCATCCAAATTACATTTGAAAACAGAAAGCTAACTGTTTTATGTGGAGTGGAGCATAGCCTTTGAGGTTGCAGACATAGCCAAAGAATGTCTTGTGATTGCTTTTGGTCTAGGAGGCTATTTTTACCTCAGATTTAATTTGGTAGACTTCATTGACCACATGAGTTGTTTGTTTAGATTAATGAGGGAGTTTTTACCTTGTTAAGCATTGCACTTTATAATTTTTGCTATGATTTTCAGCCTTTTGTTATAAAGCGTATTGACTTTGAGACTCCACCAGGGTGATGTGTTTAGAGATAGTCCTGGACTTGTTACAGATGGACTTTGTGAACAATTCCATATAAGCTTCTGTGTTCTCAGGGTTTGGGTAGGTTTGAAGTGGTAACTAACTGAACCACAAGAAAGCCAAAACTGATAAACTGATAAAATGACGAACCCAGTCACAATAAGAGCAACGCCTCTTCAAAATTCAAATTTGCAATTTATTGTACCCAAAAATAAAAGTGAGCGTTAAAAGCAAATACATGCTTTCGGCAAGTAAAATAACCTGCCTTCATCAGACAAAAGTTTAAAACACCATCCAATATCAATATTTATAGGGATATCACATTACAGATCTCCAATCAATTTAAAATGCATCTAATTACTTTTGTGTTGTCCAGGGAACCTTAAGGTGCTACGCTACTCATAACTACATAAGCTATTTAGACCAACATGTTAAGCTTCAACCAGAATTATAACCTTATTAAAAATATATTATATTATTAAAAAACACATTTTGGCAAAGAGTGTAATTCCCTAAATAGAGATGTTGTCATAATGTCTTAGTTATACATATCAAATAACTAAGACATTATGACAACATCTCTATTTAGGGAATTACATTCTTTGCCAAAATGTGTTTTTTAATAATATAATATATTTTTAATAAGGTTATAATTCTGGTTGAAGCTTAACATGTTGGTCTAAATAGCTTATGTAGTTATGAGTAGCGTAGCACCTTAAGGTTCCCTGGAAAACACAAAAGTAATTAGATGCATTTTAAATTGATTAGAGATCTGTAATGTGATGTCCCTATAAATATTGATATTGGATGGTGTTTTAAACTTTTGTCTGATGAAGGCAGGTTATTTTACTTGCCGAAAGTGTGTATTTGCTTTTAACGCTCACTTTTATTTTTTGGTACAATAAATTGCAAATTTGAATTTTGAAGAGGCGTTGCTCTTATTGTGACTGGGTTCGTCATTTTATCAGTTTATCAGTTTTGGCTTTTTTGTGGTTCAGTTCGTGCTTTGAATATGATGACCGGGTCCGGAGAGGCTTCTTTAAATCTTTTCACGCAAGATGATAATGACGGAACAACTACAAATGAAGGGACTTCCGGGAACCTCACAGCACTTGTACAAGCGCTATTCAGTCGTGTGGATGTACTCACGCAAAAGGTGGATGCCTTTTCTACACAACGGTTGGAAGCTAATTTAATTCAATCAAGTGGCCAGGCTTCCTTTGCGAGTGTAACAGCTGGCACTTTACCGAATGGCCAGCGGTCTCCTCAAACGAGTACTAGCAGAGGAAATCAGGAGAATAACAGTCACCAGGCAGTCGGAAATGCAGAACAAGACCCTGCACTCATTTTTTCCAGGAACAAGCCAACAACGAGGTAACTTAAACTCTGCATTTTCCAGACCAGCTGTAAATAACAGTATGCTTGGTAATGAAGGATTACCTGTTATGGGTAATTTTTTGCACAAAGTTAATTTTTTTTGACCAACATGTAGAGGCTAATGTAACAAGCCCAAACGTTAATGGTAACGAAAATGAGAATTGTGGGCTTGCTGAAATAATAGAAGAGTTTGACATTAAGTTGTTTAGATGTAAAAAATTACAACTCGAGGTAGCTTACCTCGAGGAATGTATTAAAAACAATGTCATTCCAAAGGGCTTACGCCAGTGGCGGTTTCCCGCTGGCTTAACAGATGACTCGCCTTTTACCAGGAATTGCTTGATTTATTTGATAGACAAGGCAAGGAGTTTTTATTAGCTCTTATTGCATACTATTCTAAAGACATTGCCATACTAAAAACTGAGCTGGAAGAATTGGAAAAAGAGATAAAAGCCCATGCTGAATTTTTGCGGTACAAATATGAGTACTGCAGAATATTCACTAGCATAGAAGCTACAATGGACAAATTATTATTACATAAGAAAAAGAAATTAACTCGGGATGTCAAGGATTATAGCAATAAATGTGCTTATCCTAGACTTCCAGTGCAAGTACAAAAGGCATCATGTGCAGGCAATGATAATGAAACTATAAGGGGCCAATCAAATCCATCAAATTCTAATAAGGCTCCGAATGGGCCACGTCAGCAAAGACCTATCCTGAGGAGAAGTCCTAGGTTAAATAATAATGATAACTTGAATGTCAATGCAAACAATTCAGTGGATTCCATTGTCCCGAATGTCCAACAAAATGACGGTGGACATGAAGTGATTCAAGAATGTGAATCACAAGACATTCAAAATCAACCGGTTTTTCACCAGGTCAATCATTCGAAGCGGAACAATCAGAGATTTGTTCACCAACAGCCCAACCCCAGGAACAGGAGGAAGGCTCGGAGGAGATGAATCCAATTCCAGGTTTTGGTTTACAACCAAAACTGTATGAGAGTTCTAAGGGGGACTTTAAGGTTTATAACTATACAGTATTGGATATACATCAAGAAATGGTTGACTTCCTAGCAAAGGACTTATCTTTTGTTCCAGGACGACGTATGGACATTTAGTAAAACCATTATTGATTTAAAAATTTTTGTACGTAAGCTTAATCTTTCTTCTCTTTTTGGTAATAATTCAGCTTCTATGAGTACCCTCAGAGTGTCTAGTTCATATAATCCACCCCTCCATCCTACTTTAAATACTTTTGAGAGGATTTGCAAAATGGATTTATGGGCTATAAGAAACCATGAGATTTTTAGGAACCATGCACACCCTAGTAATATGAATGATTTGGAATGGGATTTTATTAATTTATTAAGGGATTGTAGAATAAGAGTAATGAAACCAGATAAAGGCAGTGGCCTAGTGTTTATGGATCACTGGATGTATGTGGAATATATGTCAAAACATCTGGATACTCCCGCATATAAATTAGTTTCTTTAAATGAAATCCACATGGCATATAGGAAAATCAATAATATCTTAAGTGATCTGTTTTTAGAAGGGTCTATTGACTTAGAATTGCACACATATTTGAAGTTGGCCGCACCTAGAATACCGGCCTTTTTTGGAAATACCAAGTTACACAAAAGACTATGTGACCCCCCTTTTAGACCCATCATTGATGGCAGGGGCTCAATCACATATGCTTGTGCTAAATATATTGACAGCATCATCAAACCACTTATTGATAGTGAAAATCAAATATGCAAGGATTCCTGGTCCTTTTTGGAGAGCATTAATAAATTAGAGCACTCATCAAATGCCATCTTTTTGACGATAGACGTCAAAGATTTATATACTGTTATACCACAAGTGATGGGGATAGAATGGGTGAGACAATTTATGTTGTCCAAAAGGGTCAGTGAAGATACTATTCGCCTGATTGAGACACTGCTGGAGGTAGTATTGACAAATAACTTCTTCTCCTTTGAAAACAGGTTTTATTTGCAAACATCAGGGGTAGCAATGGGCTCACCTTGCGGTGGATCGTTTACTAATGCTGTCATGGCTTTCTGGGAAAATTCTTTACTTTTTAAAAATGCCTTGTTTCAGAAATATGTCACCTGGTACACAAGGTACCAGGATAACATATTTTGTATTTGGGTTGGCAACCAAGATACGATCCCATTATTTATAGAAGAAATTTCTAAAATGACTAATTTTTTAGAATTTACCTACAATTTAGGAGTAAACGAAATTAATTATTTGGATATCTTATTAATAAATGATAGGATTAATGGTAAATATAAAAGTTTGATTTTCAGAAAGCCAACGTACTCTAATTCTCTATTGCATTTTACAAGCAATCATCCATTTTTTCAGAAAAAAAGCAGTAATCAAGGGCCAGATTGTACGTGCAGCACGCATGGTATCTGACCGACAAGATTATGAAACAGAATGCAATAGATTAAAGAGTATGTTTCTAGTTAGAGGGTATCCCTCTGCATTAATTTCGAACATAATAACAGAGGTTACATGCAGATGGGAGGAAGGTTCCCTATTTCCTTTATTAGGATTTAGGGACTCCCAAGGCTCTACTGTTGATCAAAGTTTAGGCGATGGTCAGAAGGGCATTGTAGGTAAGAGTAAAGCAGATAATAATGATTACCGTATTAGCTTTATGCATACCTACTCTTTAGATTTTAAAGAAATTAGAGAAGTCATTTTCAAAAACTGGGATGTGTTGAGAAATGACAGACACTTGATAAATCTATTGGGTGACACACCCAGGATTACATACAGGATTGGAGAAAATTTAAAGGTCTTATTGGAAAGAACTAAGAACAAGACTAATTCCAATAGACAGCACGGGATGTTCAAATGTGGCTCTTGTGCGCAGTGTAAGTTTATAAAAGTGGGTAACCAGTTGAGCATTAATAATAAAATATATAAAGTGAACGACTACTGTAATTGTGAGACAAAAATAGTAATATATGTGGCTTTATGTAACCAGTGTAAGGCATTTTATATTGGTAAAACGGAGCGTAAACTCAAATGTAGGATATATGAACATCAGTACGCTATAAGTAAAAAAGATATAAATAATGCCTTAGCTAGGCATGTCATTGAAAATGAAGGGCATACCTTCAGCTTCACAATTTTACAGAAAAGACTTGTTGATAATAGAGGTGGCCCTTGGCAGATTCACTTGGAAATCAATGAATTGCTCTGGCAAATACAAACCAGAGCTCATATTTTTCCTGGTATTAACAAAATGTTATCTATAAAGCCAGTGTTAAAGTTATTAACATGTAACAGATAGAATGTACCTTTAATAGTTAGGGTAATTGTATTCCCATAGATGCAGGGATTTTAAACTGTTTTTTTAATATTTATATTTAGTATTATTATTTTTATTTATTGCTTTTTCTTGAAGGTTCATATATTCATGGTTTTTCATGTAATATTTGATATGTATAACTAAGACATTATGACAACATCTCTATTTAGGGAATTACATTCTTTGCCAAAATGTGTTTTTTAATAATATAATATATTTTTAATAAGGTTATAATTCTGGTTGAAGCTTAACATGTTGGTCTAAATAGCTTATGTAGTTATGAGTAGCGTAGCACCTTAAGGTTCCCTGGACAACACAAAAGTAATTAGATGCATTTTAAATTGATTGGAGATCTGTAATGTGATGTCCCTATAAATATTGATATTGGATGGTGTTTTAAACTTTTGTCTGATGAAGGCAGGTTATTTTACTTGCCGAAAGCGTGTATTTGCTTTTAACGCTCACTTTTATTTTTTGGTACAATAAATTGCAAATTTGAATTTTGAAGAGGCGTTGCTCTTATTGTGACCGGGTTCGTCATTTTATCAGTTTATTAGGTTTGAAGTGGTACTAGGGTGTCAAATAATAGTAGTAAGTTTGCCATAGAATAATTCCTAAAAATTCCAGGCTAAGCTGGGGTGTCAAGTTCTACTTTTATTACAAAGGTGACAGATTTATGGCTTGATCTGGCCAGTCAGGATTACATGGGGGGGGGGGGGGCAAAATATCCCATGTTTGGGAGGAGCAGGCCAAGGATGTTAGCACTCTCAGTGGATATACAGGCTAGCTGATTCAGGATGTTTGAGCTTACAAAGTCCAGGAATCTCTGGGCCTGCATATTTGGGGTTGTGGGTGAGTCCCAGTTTATAGTAGGGTAGTTAAGGCTGGTCATGAATAGGGTATTATGTTGAATAGGGAATGCCTCTAACTGTTTAATTTCTCCAAGTCTTTTAAGTTTCTAATTCCATAATGGAAATGGACTCCTTTCCTAACTCAAAGTATGATTAAAGTTTGTGAAATTAGTATTGTTTCAATCTTTAATGCTAGCCAAAAGTTCTCCTCTCAGTACCCAAAGTGTGGACAGAACTGACTCCTTTTGCAAGTTACATGTATCGGTAGCATACCTAAATAAGACTGCAAATTCTTTTTCATAAGACCCATTGCTCCCACTACTACAGGAACTGTATGAGTATCCTTCTTCCACATTGCCCTTGTTTCTACCTGCAAATGCTGGTATTTTATGAATTTATGTCTCTCTGTACAAAAGACACTATAATCAATGGGTGCAGCAATTTCATTAATTTGCTATGCCTTTTTTTGAGGTTAGTATACTGTGCCTCTGTCTAACAGTGACACAGAAGTGATAGCCGGGGTAAACCTACGATCTCCCATCCACTCATCAAGATTCCTCTTGAAGAGAGTCAATGTGGGACTCTGCCTTACCTGGACTGGGATTTTTTTCCAGAGTGAAGGGAATCTGTCCCTCCAGCATGTCCTATTTGTTTCAGTGCTGAGGTTCAAGTCTCTCAAGCGCGTAGCTCGATGGGATTTGGATTTTCTGAGGTGCAGCATGTCCATTAATTCCGGGTTGGACATGGCTTTATACGTCAGGCACAGATCGCCTCTGAGCAGGCGGTATGCCACTGAGTAGAGCTGGAGTTTCTTTAACCGGGCAGCATATGGCATGTGTTTGAGCCCTTTGATCCTCTTGGTGAGGTACTTTTGGGGTCTTTCCAGTTGCTGCAGGTGTCTGGTAAGGTACATCCCAAAAGGGGCATTGTACTCAATTATGGGCCTGATGAGGGATGAGTAAAGAGGTACGATGACAACCCTGATCTAGATGTGAATCCCTTCATGATTAGGTGGGCTATATAAAATGTTTTTCTAACCACTTTGGCCACGTGGTTGTCAAATGAGAAATTGCTATCAACTTGGGTCCCCAGGTCCCTAATGACTTCTTCTGTACTTAATGGATTACCACCTATGTGGTAATTTGTGGGCACTTTGTTTTTGCCAAAGGGGATGACTATACACTTTTTGGCGTTTAGCTTGAGGCCATGGCTCTGGCACCAGTTGTCTGTTTCTATGAGGCCCTTTTGGAGGATGCTTGTGTCGGCTGGAGAGTTGATTATGGCGCCCAGTTTGCAGTCATCTGCGAACTTGGTCAGCCACAGTCCTTCCATGTTGGCCTGTACCGCTGAGAAATATATACCGAACAAGAGAGGTCCCAGGACTTAGCCTTGTCGGACGCCACTTGTAACTGGTTTGGAGTCTGACATGGCTCCAGCAATTTTAACCATGTGGGTTCTGTCCTTGAGCCAGTTTGCAACCCATCTAGTGAAATAGGGGTTTATATTTAAGCTGGTGAGCTTATCTATAATGCCCGAGTGGGGTATTGTATCGAAGTCTTTTACGAGGTCCAGGTAGGCTGTGTGGACCACCTTCCCCTCGTCAATGGCCTTGGTGACTGTTTCAGTCCTGTAATGCTTGCACAATTCCTAATGCAACAGTATTGCCATATTAGTATGCCTTTCAGTATACAGGCCCTCTGGCATTCATGTATCACACTCACCAACAAGATGTGGAAGTCCTTCCAGTTCTGTTTTAAGGAATTTGTATTTTTCTATTTCTCCCACATGTTCAAAGGACTTTCTAAACCAATATGTACATAGTCCACTATCCTGGGCCGCTAATATTAATCTTTCTTCTTTTGCTTTAAATTCACCTCTCCTTAACCATTTCTGCATCAAATCCTGATCAACATGAGGTTGTTCCAGGAGTTTGCTGTACTTGCAACTGTATTTATGCCTTTTCCACATTTCTTGTATTCTTATCTGATCATTCTTATATGTTTTCTTTTGTTTTTTGTCACATTAATGTTGCTGCCTGATTTTGTCTACTTCTGGTTCGGTTCCATTCCTGCTTGACACCAATATATTTCTGCTAAACTAAGCAGGTAAGTTATCTTAGGTTTGTTCTCTTTGTGCTTCAAACATTTCACTATGTTTGGATTTAATGAGGTCAGCAGATATGCATCCAGTCCTACGACTGCAGATCTCTACATATAATCAGTTTTGTTGAGACCCATACCTCCTTCAGAACAAGGAATATATCATCTTGGTATACACTGATTTTTTATAGCACTTGACAAGAGTGAAGCATTTTTCTTGTTTTCCTGTCCATCTGATCCAGTACCTTTAGGGGCTATACAATCACCCAAAAACATAATTTAGAACAAGAAGTGCAAATTGATTTATAGCTTGGACTTTGTTCCTAGATGCCAGGGCTATTTTCAGTATTAATTTTAGTCTTCTAAACTACTCCGTACTGAGTTTTGTTCACATTAGTTCATATTTTATTGTTGATCCTTCATCATTTCCCAGATATGTATAGACTCATTCCTGCTCATGTTATCTTATATCAAATTCCTATCCCAGATTGATATATTCTTGGTGCTGCAGCTTTCCTGCTTTAAATGTTGCTTTTGCACATTTATCAAGACCAAATGACATTCTTATATCATCTGAGAAAGTTTTGACCACTTTCAGTTGTGCTGTCAGCTCCTCATTTGATGAACTATAGAGAGGAAGATAAGGAGTTCTGACACATTGTTGTCTGAGGCCTAAACTGCAACCATGGCCAAATATTTTAAGTAATTAGACTAAGGGGTTAAGGGCAAGACAAAAGAGAGTCACCCTGGAATATCCCATTTGAATTTTTATCCCTTGGATAATAATTTGTTCTTCATCATGGCTTAGCTGCAGAGTGGTTTGCCACTGTTTCATGGTCACTGTAATGTAATCAATCAATGTAGGGTGCATCTTATACATCTGTAAATATACTTTGTCCATGAATGCAGGATACTGTCAAATGCTTCTTTGTAGTCTATCCATGTTGTACTTAAATCCCCCCACCTTTTACAATTCTCCATTATGACTTTATTTAACAAGAAATGACCCTTAGTTTGATGTGAATTTCTTTTGCTACATTTTTATTCTATTGCCACAATTTATATTTCTTCTAAATTTCTGTAAACTCTGTCAGCATCAATTCCAGTATATAGTTTATACATTGTCAGCAGGAAAGTTATTAGTCTATAGTTGTTAGTATGGCTTGCAGGTTCACTGTTAAGGAGAAGTAACATCTTTCCTGTTAACCAGGATGATATGTGTTTGTAGTTCTTACTCATGGCTAAATCTTGTGTAATGATGTTAATACATTTAGTTAGAAATTAGGTACTTCATCTGGGCCTATGGATTTCCAGTTAGGAGCTTTTCTTAACTTTGTTTCAATTTCTTTGGCTGTTTCTTCATCCCATTTCATATCTGTATATTTAAACTTCTTACAGTTTTTCTTTACTTATTTTATCCATGCAACATCTTTGTTATTTTCCACAGGGTCTACATAGATATTTCTCCAAAATGTGTCTATTTCTTTTCTTTTTAGTGGTATTTCTATTTGCTTTGCCTTGTTTTCCGAATTCTCTATAAAACTTTTTGGTATCATCAATGAATTGCTTATTTTGTGCTTTTCCTTTATATTTATCTGCATATCTTCTAAGATTTTCAGTCTGTGCGGATATTTTTAGTTTATTATTTGCGATAGTGCACAATAGATTCTGATCTGTTCTGATACTGGGCATTGCTTTTGTCACATCTATCTTTCTGAGTTTTTTTGTAGATCTGTTCCCCTCTTCTATACTATTCTAACAGTGACACTTCTTGTCGTAGTTGCTTTATAGTTTACTCTATCCTAGTTTACTCTATTCAATACTTCCATGATGGCATTTGATTTCTGCCTTCCTTTCCCATACTGCTCTATGTTTTTGTGGTAAGACATTTGCTGGGATTCAATAAAGCTTTTTTTCTGTGCAGGAATAGTGTAGCAGCTCCTTCACAAAATATGGCTGCCGAGCGATCCAGTAAACAATCCTGAGGACATGCATGAGCCTGTTAACAATATTCTGCCACGGACATGACTGGGTTATGCTAATGACCTCATTTGCTGGTGAAAACCATGCAAACAGGCAGGCATCCATGACAGAATAGTGTAGCTTGCAAAAATGTATTCGGCTACTAGCCGAATACCTTTCTGCAAAAATCAAAATGGAGGCATGACAGCTCAAAGTAAGGTTTGTATTATAATCCTTAGGCATGCCAATGGCCAAATATATTGCCACTGGCATAGAAAAGTGTTGCAAAATTATAAAAATCAAAGTTTATTTTTTTTGGCCGATCTCGGCCGTTTAAGCATAGGGCAGCAGCGCACAAACAGGATTGTGCTGAAAATAAAAAAAAAATGTGAAAAGGCAATTTTAAGTGAGATCTGCATTTTGCCATTATAGCCTATTTCATGCAGAGTCAAAACAATAGCAGAGAGCAGTGGTTGCTAAGGGGAATTTACTGAATCACAAAAAGGAGACAAGTGCCAAACTGCACCTAACCATATGGGAGCTATAAGGCAGTGGTGTAAGCAGGAGAAGCAGCTGACATGAAAAGGGTGTGTGTCATGATTGGTGTAAGCACACTGGAGCGTCACGGCTCCCATTTCAGCTTAGCTAAGCAGAGCTAAGCAAGTGTGCGTGTTTCAGGCTGTATTGCTTTATTCCATGAAATGAAGAGTGTGTTTCATGTCCAGGGAGGGCCATTTCTGCTTCAAAGTGTTTACTTTAGCTAAACGGGTGTGCTTGGAGTGCATTGAGACTAAAACAAAAAAAAAAATCCCTGGGAAATAGCAGGACTGTTTACATTTGGGCACTGAGTTTGCACAGCACACCGTGGGGCTTAAAAGGGGAGGAAATGGGAAGGCAAAAAAAAAAGGCAAATAGCAGAACAACAGCAATCAAGTACTAATGAAATAGCAAGCAGGTGGAATGTATCATAGCCAGCTACTCATACAGGCAGCATCTGCTCACAACAGTATAAACTGTGCAAACACCTTCCAGTCTGGTTTTCCCAGAAACCTTGCACCATTGGTGTACACTTGCGGGGGAATTTTAACCAAAAAATGTTAGGGGCTACTGTTGCTTTAATCTATCGGTATGTGCTAGAGGCTGAGGGTGGTGAGGAGGATAATGCTGACAACTGCCCCAGACTGAGGAGGAGGAGAAGAGTGTTCAGACCCAGCGTAAGTACCAGAGGCTACATGATCTGGAGATAGTAGAGTGCCACAGAGTGGACAGAGACATGCTTCAGCAAATCATCGAGCTGTGCCGGCCTCAACTCAGACCCATTGCCAACAGAGGGGAAGCCATCATGTGGATACCAAGGTATGTGTAGTCTTTAGAATATTAGCTACAGGTACTTTCCAAAGACCTACTGGGGACATTATGGGAGTCTCACAGGCATCTACATCCAGGGTACTCACCAGGTCTTGGATGCCTTGGTACTACATTTACTTCCCCAACATATGTGAGGAGAGGACCAGCAGTATGCGTCTTTTCCACCATGTAGCAGAATACCCAGAGATACTGGGTGCAATAGACTGCACACACATCCACATTAAAGCATCACCTGGTGAACAGGGTCGGGTCTACATAAACTGCAAGGGCTTCCCCTTCATCACCTGCCAGGTTGTGTGCAATGCCCAGGGCATTATCATGAATGTGTGTGCCAGCAGCCGTGGAAGCTATTACAACTCCCACATCTGGTATTCATCACAGCTCTACCAGGCATTTTCCAGTGGGGATATCCTGTATGGCCTTCTGTTGGGGGATGTTGGGTATGCATTGGAGCCATGGATGATGACACTCATCAGAAATGCACACACACCCACTCAAGAATGTCATAATGAGGCACATGCACAAACCAGGATCATTATAAAGCATGTGTTTGGGATGCTCAGGTCACTGTTCCACTGCCTTGACATATCTGGAGGAGCCTTGCAGTATTCTCCAGCCACATGCGCATACATGTTCATAGTATGTGCCATGCTACACAATATGATCCTGTGGAAACAGCTGCAGCAGGAACAGCACAGGGAAGGGCCACACAACTCTCCACTAATGCCAAGGTCCCTATAGGCACAGAGGGACTCGGAGGAGGAAGCATCTGAGCCTGCTCCTGTAGGCAGACGGAGGTGTGCTCAGTATGCCCAGGCCTTGGCAAAGAGGCAATGCATAGCACACACAATGACACTGTAGGGACCCAGGGAGAGATACCTCTGTCTGACTCACACACACACAGTGAAATTGATAGCACACACATCACACTACCTGTAGCTTACGCTGTATAGGCAGTGTACTACATGCATCTGACAGAGTCAGCCCTCATCCACTGTTCCCACAACTGCTACAGGCACAAGGTAAGTCAGTCTTCTAAACAATAAATGAATGGAGTAGTATGTACTGGTAGCATATCTATGGTATTGCTGCATGCATACAAGGGAATGCGGTGGCCTACTGGGGTAGCAGCAGAAAACTGACAGCTATGTGGGACACCAGGAAATGTCTGCCCAAAACTGTCTTACACACACAATGCAGTATTATCGAAGGTGACAAATCCCACTGCAGTATATGTGGAGGCCAACTAAGGGTGGGGTCATAGATCACATGCATGGATGCCAAATCAGGATCCCATACTCACCCCTCAGACTCAACCAGCAAGTCAACTGTAGAAAACCATAAAGGAATTTCTGGCAAAGGTCCATAAATGGTGTCAGTGATGGAATACCCCCTACACACTTACACAGTAATATCACAGCCGGCCTTGCAGTTGCAGTAAGGATGTGAAAGGTAAGAAGTCTGAAATTCAATTGTATGCCATTACAATCTAATCTGTGGTCTCTAGTGATATGGCTCTGTTCTCCAAAACAGGACACAATGCTATGCTAAATGGAACCAAAATGTAAAGCCAATATCAGCAGAGTATGGGCAAATGTGTACCATTGTCAGGAGTGCACCCCACACCCATATTTCCATAGAAATGCAGTAGCATGTAAGTTCGTAGGTTAATAGCAACAGAGCAGACATTGCCAAGGCTGTCCCAATCAACAGGAAAACATGTGACATGTCTACAATATTCAACGATTTATGTATATGTGTGGGAAATACTGTCAGGATGTAGCCAGCACTTACTCCCGGCTGTTGTGTCTTAGTGGCCTAGGTACAGTACTGTGGTAGACAGGGCCATGTTCCAAGAATCACAGTGCCAACTAGTTTGCATGCCAGCAACACCTATGGTGAGAGTTCTACACACTATTCAGATGTTAATATCCATTACTGCCAGCAAGCTGGACAGGTCATGGACAGGGGGCCACATATACGAACAGTACACATGTCAGAGTAACCTACACAGTACCTACCATTCCTCCCACCTCTACAAAGCTTTTGCAGAATGTACAGAGGTTTGCATCATATTTGTGGTGTCTTTATCATGAAATAGTGTTGTGTGACAAATCTCTGGCAAACCACAAAAGTCTAAAGTCAGAAAATAATGATGGATTGTAGTGTCTCAGACTTCATACCCTATAGAAA
>NC_056743.1:1845346216-1845561216 GCF_019279795.1 Protopterus annectens | reverse complement strand
GGCAATCATCGAGTACAATGGCCCATTTGGCATGTACCTCACTAGAACCTGGAACAACTGGAGAAGCTGGAAAAGTACCTCACAAAAAGGATTCTAGGCCTTAAACACTTGTCCTATATGGACAGACTCCAATAACACCAACTATTTTCTGTCTGATATTGATTACTTAGAGGCGATCTCTGCTTGGCATACAAAGCCATGTCTGAACGAGCACTGTTGGTCATGCTACATATAAAGAAACTAAATTTGTCTGCATCACATGCCCCAAAGATCTCAACCCCATTTCCACAATCAACAGAACATGCTGGAGGGACAGGTTCATAACCCAGAAACTGGCCATGCTATGGAATAGACTTCACACACATGTCAAGCAGATCACGTCAATGACCCTCTGCAAGAAAAATCTGGATGAGTGGATGGGGAATAGAAATCTCACCCAGGGGTTCACTACAGTGGCTATACTCGATAGACACACTGGGGAGTAACGTCAAGTGGTACGGCGCTGGGGTAATTCTATGGGCTGGGCTTGTAAAGGCTCCACGGCCATTTGCCTAGTACACACCTATGAACCTATGGTTTTCAGTACTGCCATATGTGTGTGTGTGTGTGTGTGTGTGTGTGTGTGTGTGTGTGTGTGTGTGTGTGTGTGTGTGTGTGTGTGTGTGTGTAAACATGTAGGTGAAAGTAGTTTGAGGCACTTTCCACCCATACACCTCCCATTGCCATACACTACAAGGGCTGGTGATGTTATTCCCTTTACAGGTACCTTGGGACACTCTTCACCCTACAAGCCCTGTGGTGTGTGTGGTACCTGCATAACACTATAATACCAATAAATAGATAAGCAGGGGTTCTCATCTGAGTCCTGGCACATGTTAGAATGTGTGTGCATGTTTGTAAGTGTGTATATTTGTAGGATACATCATTTTGAGACCTCACTCTTGCAGTACACTGCCCATTGCCATACTTTGCAAGGGCTGGTGATGTTCACCTGAGAAGAACCATGGGACACACTGTACCTTATAAGTTCCATGGCACATGCAATAAATGTATAACACTGTAGTAGTAATAACTAAATAGGTAGGGGTTCTAATCTCAGTCCTGACAAATGTGCATGTGTGTGTGCAAGAATTGTATCTTGTGTATGTGTTTCAATGAGAACTATATCAATTGGGAGGTGGGTTTCACATTTTTAGGCCATGGTACTCCCAGTACACTTCCCAATGTCCACTGTACAAGGGCCACTGTCTTCATCAACCACAGTAGGGATCTGTCGACACTCTTCAGCCAAATAAGCCCCGTGTTGTGTGCAGGAACTATGTGACAGTATGACTGACTAAAAAGATAGACAAGGCTGCTATTCTCAGTCCTGGCAAATATGTGTATGATAGTATTTGTGTTTGTAAGTGTGTATAATTTCAGGTTAAAGTATTTTGAGTCCATTCTCACCCAGTACATCTTGCATTGCTATACATTACAAGGCCTGGTGATGTTGTTCACCTTAGAATTACCTTGGGACACTCTTCACCCTGTAAGGTTCGTAGCATGTGAGATAAATGCATAACACTTTCGTCACAAAACCTAGATATGTATGGGCTCTAATCTCAATCCTGGCATGTGTGTGTGTTTGTGTGTGTGTGTGTGTGTGTGTGTGTGTGTGTGTGTGTGTGTGTGTGTGTGTGTGTGTGTGTGTGTGTGTTTGTGTGTGTGTGTGAGAGAAAACAGTGTCCTGTGTGTTTGGGTGAGAGCTATATCCATTGGGTGGCCATGGTTTACAATTTTAGGCCATGATACTCCCAGTACATGTCCCAAGATCCACTTTACGAAGCCCGCTGTTTACATCAACTGTACAGGTATCTGTAGACACCTTTCAGCCCTATATGCCCCGTGTTGTGTGCAACAGCATGGAATGAATAACATGATAGGCAGTGGTGCTAATGTCAGTAGTGGAAAATGTGCATGTGGGCACTGGTGTGTATAACAGTGTTTGTGAGTGTGTAGACTCTTAGGTAACAGTATAATGAGTCCTTTCCCACTCAGTACACCCCCAATTGCAGCACCTTACAAGGGCATGTGATGTTATTCACTTTACAGGTACCTTGGAACACTCATCATACTATTAGCTCCATGCCACCTGCATTAACCGCATAACACTGTACTACCACTAACTAGATGGGTAGGGGTTTCAAACCCAACACTGGCAATTGTGATCCTGTGTGTGTATGTGTGTGTGTGTGGGGGGGGGATAGTATTATCTGTATGCTTGGTCAGCGCAATATCCTCTGGGTGTGTGGGTTTTACCAATCTGAGGTGTGTTCCACCCACTATGTATAGGCTTAACCATTGTCCACTTTACAAGAGCTGCTGATGTCAGCCACCATAGACTTACCTGTATACACCCCTCACCCCTATAAACTCTGTGGCACATGCAATAACTGTTACACAGACCTGGTAAATGTGTACATATACAGCTGTACCAAGGCTGACACGGTTGATGTGTTACCACTCTGCCATGCCCCTTGCTGGCAATGTCTGCAGGGCCACATCCTTCTGACACACAGACACCTATAACACAAACCGAGCATGTGAGACTGCAGTCAGTCAGCGTTACTAACACCAAAAATGCATCATGGCTGAAAAAGTACACACACTCTGAAGTGTACCCATTATGAATGCCAGCTGACAGCACCTTACACAGCATTACACAGCTAAACTGTACTTATTTCACCCTGTGCATCAGAACCATAGTCACATGTCCCTGCACTGGTGGTATGGATGACAGGGATGTGGCACAGGTATCGGCATATGCACAGGGTGATGTGTGCCTTTTTCGAAGGCCTGGCTGGCCATATGGTTAACATCATGAGTGTGTTTGGATGGCTATTCTATGAATGGGACATGCAGAGGTGGTGTGTGTGTGTGTGTGTGTGTGTGTGTGTGTGTGTGTGTGTGTGTGTCTGGAGGTGACCTGTATATGATGGTGATGTGCATGTCTTTGTGTGCACACAGTCATCCCATGTGGCTGCCCTACACAGAGGTATGTTGAACAGCTGTGGACCTACATAGCAGGGTGTACAGTTCAACATCTCCAGCCAAGGACATGTGAACTGGTCCTTCCACGGGTCTCACTGGCACCACCAAGCCCAAGGCCAAATGCAGTACTACTCCCAAATGATGAGTGCTGTGGACTGGATTTGTGTCCCTGATGGGACCAGCCAGGACCACATGCCCATGGCCTGCTGTGGTGTGGTGTGGTGTGGACAGCACCCCCCCCTTTGGTAGTACTGGTGGTACTGTGTGAGACCTCGCCTGCACTACAGTTATGGCAATTGTCTACACTCACAGTTGCCATAGTCACCACACTAGTCTGTTCCATGCCACCACCCAACAACTGTCCATTATCTGTGGCCACTGGGGACTGGCTATGTGTGGGCATCATGACTATGTGCAGGGATGTTGTGGATAACAGTGAGATGCCAACTGATGGCACAAATTCAGCCCCTGACAATAGCACCTAAACCTTACTATGACTATCATAATTGTCAGAGTCCACAGGGACACTGACATCAGGTTCCATGCTGAAGGGACCATGACTCCCATTGCCACCTGTGAGGGGAAGACAACATATGTAAATTAATACCTGCACTATAAGGTTGGCTGGTACACACACACACACACACACACACACACACACACTCCTGGTACAGTCTAGGACACCTGTGACACCTATGGGTCCTTCAGGACAGGCTTTATGGTAGTTCTGCCTGCCACATTCCATCTCTATCACTACTACTGTCCGGCCCACAACAAAGGGTGACATATCCTACTGTGTGATGGGTCTAGTAGCAGAATGGTAATTGTGGGCAAGACCAAGGCTATTGGAGTGAGCTATACAGTGTCACCAAGTGCATATGCATGTACTGTAAGAGCTGACTTACTGCTATACAGACCACACTGACAAGGTGTAATGATATGTGATGATAACTGATGAGAGGACAGGACTATGCACTATCACTGCAGTACATACACAGTTTAAACTCACAGGGATTCATTTCACACAACATTGCAGGACAGTCTGCAATATATATAGGACACATGTAAAGTCCTAGGTGCATTGCCTCATAATATGATGCCAGCCTATTGGCTCTCATGCCCTCATAAGATGATGACAGCCTATTGACTCTGATGCCCTCATAAGCCTGGCCCAAACTTTCACCCATGCCCCTTCCAGTCCAGCACCTGTTTTCCCTGTCCATCTGGGATGCATGCAGGATCCCAGGGGTGTCTCATCCATTTCCCATGCAGTCATCCAAATTGTTCTTCCAGAGGGCTATACATGTACTTTGCTAGACATGGGGAAGGAGTGTATTTTGCAGAGAGTGTATTGTGTGGGACACCACACCATCCTGCCGTCAAGTACTATACATGTCACAGACCAGGTGAGGACCTTGTGTGTGTGATGCGTGAGTGCAATATGTCTTACAGATATGCAGAAATGCCATCAAGACTGGCTTGGACATGGCCTTGTATGCCAGACACAGGTCACCTATGATCAGTCTGTATGAAACTGAGTACGGAGACAGGGATTTCAGCCTACCTATATAAGGTAGGTGTTGCAGACACTGGAATTGCCTGGTCAGGTACATCTGTAGTCTCTGCAATTGCAATATTTGCTTGGCAAGGTACATGCCAAAGAGGCCATTGTACTTGGTAATGTATCTGATTAGGGTGGAGTACAGGGATGTTGTGTCCTCTTGGTTCCTGGATGACATACCCGTATTTGTGAGGTGGGCCATGTAGACAGCCTTCCGTACAATGATGCCGACACGGTGGGAAATGTCAGGTTGCTACTAACCTTGGTGCACAAGTCACCTCACACCTGATTGCATGCTGCGTACATTATTACTGTCATAATTAGCTTGGATGACATCTGTCATGCAGGGAAAATGATGCCTCTCTTGGCATTCAGTTTGCGGAAATGCTTCTTGCACCAGTCATTAATTGGTTGAGGGCCTCTTGGGGGATGCTCAGATGAGTAGGGGAATATAACCTGGTCAGCCACAGACCACTGCTTATGTCCTGTATCTCAGATGTGTATATCTAAAACAGTAGAGGCCCCCAGACAGATCCTTGGGGTACACCACTTTGAAAGACTCTGCTACTAGGGGTGGGTTCCACTACTTTGACTGAGTGGATACTATCATTGGGTCAGTTAACCACCTATCTGGTAGCCTACAAGTTGGTGCCTAGCTGTATAGGCTTACATATCCTGGCTGCCTGGGGATTAGTGTGAGAGGATTGGGCTAGGTGACGGTAGTTATTGTTCACCATCTTCCCCTTATCTCTGTGTTTGTTGACCACTTCAGAGAGATCAAACAGGTTTAACAGGCCTGATCTCCCTTTGACAATACCATGGTGTGTGGGCTCAGGCATTTCAATGTTGCCAATGTTCCTGTTTATAATGTCATTGATATTGCCTTCCATGCCCATGCAGAGCAAGCTAGTTAGGTTGATGTGCATAATATTGGCTGGGTCAGTGGATTGCTCTGCCTTTGTGTATAGGAATGACAGTGGCTGTCATCTGTGCAGATGGGATGACACCGGTGCTCAGGCTGTGGTTGACTACAGTGTGGAATGGATCTGAGAGCTCATGCCTGTGTTTATGTAAGATGCAATCAGGGATGGTATCAGGCCTATGGAGACCACTGTGTGTTGCCTTTGAGATGGCATTATAGACCTGCTTCCTGATGATGAAGGGAGGGGGACAGGTGCTGTTCATGCACATGTGTACCAATGGGGGGACAGGGGGAGTAGTGTTTATGCTTCACCTGCCTGCAGCTATTTGCCTATATCTATGCCATATGTGTATGTGGTGTTATTGTCCACCACTACAGAGCAGATTTGTGTGTTGCCACTGGAAATGCTGATACATGTTTAAAAGGCCTAGTGATTGGCCTTGGTGGATGTGTCCAGTTTGCACCCAAAGAAAGCCTTAGGACACATTACCTGTGACCTTATTTGCTTATGCAGACCAAGGTGACAATGCTTCCAATGAGGCACCTGTTCTTTTTTGGCCTGTCCAGCAACTGTGTCCACCTATTCTAGTATTTGTGTTTTGCTGCTGTCCACCACAGGCATTTACCCTACCTTAAGGGAGATGATGTTGTCCTGTCAGATATTGTTGTGTCCATACAGCTATGTAGATGCCCACAAAGTGTTGTGATATGGGCCTGGACACTGCTGCTATTTCTAAAAAATTGGATGCTGGCTGTACAGCTACTTCTACCTGCTCTGAAGGGATGTATAGTCATTTGTGTACAGTTCATTCTGTTTGACACTGTAAAGGAGGGGGGCAGGGGAGATGGTGACCTGAACAGTGGTGGCTATGTAGTCAGATATTACCAAGCACTGTGGGAGTGCTACAATGGCTACTCATGTTGGTTAGGACCAGGTACAGGATATTTCCACCTGTTGGAGTGTTGCCTGGCTAATCCACTGCATTGCCATTGACAAAGCCGAGGAATCTATGTGCATTCATGTTCAAGTGGTATAGGTCATGCACACTATGGTTGGGTATTTGAAGTCACCCAGGAGAAGGGTAGATGATTGAATCCTGACAGATTCCATCAGGTCCTAATAGGTGTGGTGGGTACCCATAGTCATTCTTGGAGGCCTGTAGCTAGTTATGATTTGAGTAAGTATTTTGTCAACTAACTGCACTCAGGATGTCACCCGTGCATCATACTGTTTGGCCAGCCTGGAGGTGTGTATGTGTATGCTACTGTTCAACACTCCACCTCCTTTGGCTTTGCAGGCCTCCATTTGGGGTCTAGATGTATAATGGGATGACTGACCTGGCAACATTGGTGTGCTGTCCACAGCTACAAAGTAGGTGACAGTAACTGCACAAATGTCAGCATCCTACAGGACAAGGTACACTTGCATTGACATGGGTTTCATGGTATGACACCTAGTTCCTGTTAGAGTAAGACATTTGCACAAAGGCACACATCAGTGGTGGGAAAAGGCCAGTAAACAGTTTTACTTTATGAATCTAGTTGAAACACACTTAGTTGCCAGCAAAGATGGGATCACATTCACAGGTCTACTCTGCAGGATATTACATCTGACAATCAAAAGTATGCTAACTTGTTATGACTTCAATCTTTAATGGGTTGCCAGTGATGCCAGACAATACACAACTATCTGAGACATTGACTACAAATATGAGACAGACGTGGTCAATCTGCAAAACTCTGGACAGTTGTCAGTTATGGGCTCAGTATATCACATACAGTTCAACACACACATCTGCACCTGTTGTGTATCATGCAAATACCCTATTTACATCTCTTACATTTGTAAGATAAGCATATGTATCAGAGTAGCATTCACGGGTGACATATGAATAATGACAGCATCCCAGGAAGCTGGCCTAGCAGTGACACACTCAATATTGGACAACAGACACTCCAGTAGTAGTATTCATACATGAGCTGACCTTTGCTGGGTTGACTCAGGGGCCACAGATGTGCTCCATGTCAATGCAGACATGGCAATCAAGAAAGGCCATAGGTGCCAGACAGCAGTATGTGGGTTCTGCAGGTCTTGTTGCAGCCTAGTGTTTAATGTCCCATTTGACATCATTGCATCCCCCTTCTGCATTCCATTACAAGCTTAAATGATTGACATGCCTGTTATAGTGCTGAAGAGATTCTTCACAACAAAGAAATGGTTAGGTTTGTGTAGTCACAGTCTGTCTTTGTGTAGATGGATTGAGACCTGCATTGCATAGACATCAGCTTGCCATTTGTAGGGACTGCTCATGAGCAGGTGATGGCCTGTGCACCAATTGGTGTCTTCCACTTGCTACGTGCATCCAGAGCAGCTGTGATGTCTTTCCATTTGCCAATGCCATAGCAACACAGTGCTATAATTACATACTTCATGTGGGCCTTGCCCCTTTTCCTTGCCTGTGTGGAGACAATATGGAGGTGTGGGGCTACAGCTTCACAGACAATAGGTTGGAATACCTTTCAGGACAGCACATGTGGAGACAGGGCAACAACATGTGGGGCAAAGATCCAGAATTGTGTACAGATTGTAAATCAGTAGTGCTGTTATTGCTAGATTAACAGGGTTCATCTGGACATGCATTCTGTGTGACTTGACGTCTCACAGTGATATGTCTCTGACATACCGCTCAACTGTCCTGATGTGCACAGACTGGCCAGAGGTTTGCCTGTTATGTTTGGTCTGCTCCTCAGACACTGTCTGTTTTTGTGGAATCAGTGGGATAATGTGAGGATTGTAGTCAGTAACCACTGATATCCATTAGTGTTTCAGACATCATATCCTTCAGGAATGTTATTTTACAACAAAGCATGTGACACCAGCAACTGTTTCAGTTTGTAACACCATTATGTGAGATATATCCCTCTTTCTGACCCCCTGGCCCCAAGTATGTCATGCTTTGTCCAGATGTCTTGCAATAAGAGATTCAATGGTATGGTATATCATTATTTAGTGACTGTACTCCAGGTATCATCCCTTCGTTGAAGGTTGTGCATCAGGGCTAGCAGCTCAGCATGTAAAAATCTACTGCCAATCATTAGTGGACCAGAGTTCTGCTGTGGCGACCCCTAACCGTGAAAAGCCGAAAGACGCAACAACTCCAGGTATCATCCCATTGACTTAGCAGACTCTTGGAAGTGATATGTGGCAGTGGCCATGAATATGGTCTCACACCCTGGACATTCTGTGGAAATCTGTACACTTGAGAATTATGTATTTCTGGCCATTGTCAACAGACTTCCAAGATTTTGTAGCAGTGTTGTGTGTAGATGTTTGCTGGGATGAGAAGGGAATAGTAGCAGATGTGAATGCCATAGGTCCTTTTTCTATCTGAATGTGCATGCTGTTACGGCTGCTGCTGGTCTATCAGGTGTGTATGTTTGTAGAGTCAGACTGGGAAAAGTCCTGTTACACCTCAGGATTCCCAGTGCACTGTGAGTTGGGCCAGTATATGTCAGGGTAATGTGTGACTGGCAATCAGGATATGTTTGTTCAAACAGTCGTTCTACTCCACAGTTCATTTGGGGTACTGGTATGTTGCTATGACTGTGGTGCAAATGATTGTGGGTGGACATTTTTGCACCACGATCCGCTTTTCCCTACAGTTCCATCCATGTAGTGCATGATATATTTGGATATACATGGGTAATTGCCCAGAGCTGATTTGGGGTAGTGTCATGTTGGTCTTACTGTGGTTCAGAGCGTGTTGGGTGACATAGCTGGCAGCTGTCATGGGTTTTTCCATTCTGTAACATGACTGCGGTCATACCTCTCCACTGTCCAGATGTCTAGACACTTACCAGATGCATGGCTCATATGTTTGGTCTGTTGCCCATAATTGCTGTGGGCTTCTGAGAAATCACTGGGATGATGTGAGCATTGACATCAGTAAATAATGACATTCATTTGTGTTTCAGACCTGGAATCCAAATTGTGTATGTTAAAGCAAAACATGCCAATCTAGCAGACTTCTATATGTATGACTGCCATATTTCAAAGATGTCACTATTGTTTCCCCTTTATTCTCTCACTTTGTCAGGCTTTTTGCAGATGTCTTGCAGTAAGAGGTTGGTTATCTATCTACATATATATATATATGAATACATACACACACACACACACACACACATATATATATATTTATATATATATATATATATATATATATATATATATATATATATATATATATATATATATATATATATATTTATATATATATATTCCCATTAGGGGTCGCCACAGTGGATCATCTGTTTTCATTTCTTCCTGTCCTCTGCATCTTGCTGTGTCACACTAACCACCTGCATGTCCTCTCTCACTACATCCATAAACCTTATCTTAGGCCTTCCTCTTTTCCTCTTACCTGGTAGCTTCCTCCTTAACATCCTTTTCCCAATATACTCAGCATCCCTCCTCAGCACATGTCCAAACCAATGCAATCTCGCCTCTCTGGCTTTCTCTCCAAACTATCCAACCTGTGCTGACCCTCTAATATACTTATTCCTAATTCTGTCTACCCTTGTCACACCCAGTGCAAATCTTAACATCTTAACTCTGCCACATCCAGCTCTGACTCTTGCCTTTTTTAAATGCCTCTGTCTCCAACCCATATAACACAGCTGGTCTCACTACCCACTTTTAGACCTTCCCCTTCATTCTTACTGGTACTCATCTGTCACAAATCATTCCTGACACTCTTCTCCATGCACACAACCCTGCCTGTACTCTCTTTTTCTCCTCCTCCTCTCTTCCACACTCGCCATTACTCTGAACTATTGATCCCAAGTATTTAAACTGATCCACCTTCATCAACTTTACTCCCTGCAACCTCACCATTCCTCTATCCTCCCTCTCATTCAAACACATATAGTCTGTCTTAGTCCTGCTGACCTTCAGTCCTCTCCTCTCTAGAGCATATCACCACCTCTCCAGGGTCTCCTCAACCTGTTTCCTACTCTCACTACAGATCACAATGTCATCTGCAAACATCATAGTCCATGGGGACTCTTGTCTGATCTCATCTGTCAACCTGTCCATTACCACTGCAAGTAAGAAAGGGCTCAGAGATGATCCTTGATGTAATACCACCTCCACCTTAAACTCATCTGTCACTCCCACTGCAGATCTCACCGCTCTCACACTAACCTTGTACATAGCCTGTACCACTCTTACATACTTTTCTGCCACTCCCAACTTCCTCATACAATACCACAACTCCTCTCTAGGCACCCTGTCATATGCTTCCCCTAAGTCCACAAAGACACAATGCAACTCCTTCTGACCTTCTCTGTACTTCTTCAGCAACACTCTCAGAGTAAACATCACATCTGTAGTGCTCTTTCCTGGCATGAAACCATACTGCTGATCACTAATCATCACCTCCCTTCTTAACCTAGCTTCCACTACTCTTTCCCATAACTTCAAGCTGTGACTGATCAATTTTATCCCTCTATAGTTACTACAGCTCTGCACATCACTCTTATTCTTAAAATTCAGTACCAAAACACTTTTTCTCCACTCCTTAGGCATCTTCTCACTTTCCAAGATTTCATTAAACAATCTGGATAAAAATTCCACTGCCATTTCTCCTAAACACCTCCAAGCTTCCACAGGTATGTCATCTGGACCAACAGCCTTTCCATTCTTCATCCTCTTCATAGCTATCCTTACTTCCTCCTTGCTAATCCATTGCACTTCCTAATTCACTATCCCCACATCATCCAACCTTCTCTATCTCTCTCTCTCTCTCTCTCTCTCTCTCTCTCTCTCTCTCTCTCATTCTCTTCATTCATCAGCCCCTCAAAGTACTCTTTCCATCTGTTCAACACACTCTCCTCACTTGTGAGTATGTTTCTCTCATTATCCTTTATCACCCTTACCTGCTGCACATCCTTCCTAGCTCAGTTCCTCTATCTAGCCAATAGGTCCTTTTCTCCCTCCTTAGTGTCCATCCTTTCATACAACTCTCCATACACCTTATCTTTAGCCTTTTTCCACCTCTCTCTTTGCCATGCACCTCATCTCCTTATACTCCTGTCTACTTTCTTCATCTCTCTGACAATCCCACTTCTTCGCCAACCTCTTTCTCTGTATACTCTCCTGTACTTCCTCATTCCACCACCAGGTCTCCTTGTCCTCCTTCCTCTGTCCAGATGTCACACCAAGCACCTTTCTAGCAGTCTCCCTTACTAGCTCTGCTGTAGTTACCCAGCTGTTTGGTAACTCTTCACTGCCACCCAGTGCCTGTCTTCACTCTTCTCTGAACTCCACCTCACAATCACTCTTTTTCAGTTTCCACCATTTGATCCTTGGTGCTGCCCTCACACTCCTCTTCTTGATCACCAACATCATTCTACAGACAGACACAAAACGTTGCGAACTGCAAGCACCACACACCCAGATGAGCAGTAGATTTTCAAAAATATAACTGTTTATTCGGACTGGTACTGTTAAGCTCTTTTCGTCCCACCAAGTTGTGGGACTTCTTCAGAGAACCGAAATAATCCAACAACAACAGTTAAATCAATGCGTTGGCACCAAAATATAAGCACCACACCTAGTTGATTTAATCATTAAACTTTAAAATGATTAAAAGATGATTAAAAAATGTATTGAAAGACCATATAATGATCCATGATCTTGGATCACATGAAAACATATTAATAAAGACATAAATAACTCTATTATACATAATAGTATACATAACATACATTTTATAAAATGTTGTATACAGCCAAATGTTGTAAATTAATATAGGATTAGAAATGCATGTGTGTATGAATAGGGTGAAAAGAAGAGGGAGGGGGAGGGGGAAGGGGATGAGGGGAAGGGAAAAGAAAGGAAGGGAAGGAAATAAAAAGCCAAGGGAATAAAAGAAAATAGAAGAAAAACCAAAGAAGCAAATATAAGGAAGGGGCAGCATCTAATTATAACAGTAAATAATCCTATAATATAGAATGTAACATACAGCCCTACAATAATAAATACACGATATGTGAAACAAATATATATAAATATATTCTATACATGGGATATTAAAATTATTGTAGGACATGGATATAGGAATCATTATTACATACATAAATTTGCATGAATAACTATAACATCTGAAATATGGAATTGTGTGTGACATTGAGAAACATTCATATACAAGACAATATAATCTACCGATACAAACTTTTTAATTTCAATATTGGGTAAAGGGAACATATCTCATTTAATCCTGGCATAGTACTGGCGTTACAACGAATCTGCCAGTATAATTCCAAGACCTCTAATTGTACTTGATGTGGTCCATCCCTACCGTCTGAAAGGACAGTATTTACTGCTCTGAACAAAAATGTGTGGTTAGGGTTATCTGCTATATGTTTTGCTAAAGTATTGTCTGGTCTTTTTTTCTTAATAGCATACAGGTGTTCATAGACACATTCACATAGTTTTCTGTCAGTTTTCCCAAAGTAAAATGCGGTGCATTGTTGACAATGAGCTAAATACACCACACCTTTCGACTGACAATTGAATTTGTGTCTCACTTCATAGATAAAATTCCCGATGCAGAAAGTTTCACCTGTGTTCATATGTAAACAATATTTACACATATTGCATTGAAACATAACTTTCCTTCATGGCAATCCCTTTATCTCACTTTGCATTATCTGTTTGAGATTCTTTCCCCTTTTCCAAACAATCCTAGGTTTTTGATTTATTCCCTACATCTTTGTCACTATTGATTATATGCCAATTTTTATTTACAATTAAAGTGATAATGTCACTATCAACACTGAATGGAGTTATAAGTTCCAATTTTAATGATGTAGTATCTACATTGTGGACCTGTACTACTAGTTGGTTAGTACCACTGATAATTGCTTGATATGTGCCTGCTTCTCTTTTTGTTTTTACCTCATCGACCAGATTATCTATTAGTTGTTGTGGGTACCCTCGTCTCATGAACATATCTTTGAGTGATTGGCATTCTTCAAAGAAATCCACATCTCTGGAAACCGTGCGGGCTGCTTGGACTAGTTGGCCTTTGACAACTGATGGTACATAGGATGGTTACTGTTATAGTGAAGGAAAGGGTTAGAATATGTTTCTTTCCTATAGATTTTAGCACAAAAGGATTTATTCATGTGATCTTTCCATAAATACACATACAAATATGCTATTTTCTCTCATCATTGTATGTATGAGTGAAAGACAAAAAGTCAGAGCTTGTATTGAAAAATGAAACCAATTCAAGTGCTATTTTTTCATCTCCTTCAATCAAGATGAAAATATCGTCAAGAAACCGTGTGTAAAATTTAATTTTATTTATCATTTCAACATTCTTCCCTAATACTTCCTGTTCCCAGTATGCCATGACTAGATTCGCAAAGCTCCCCCCACATGGAGAGCCCATGGCTACACCTATTTGCTGCAAATAAATTTTGTTGTCAAAGGTCAAGAAATGGTATGATAAAATTATATCCAACATTTCTTCTATCAGGTTGACCTCTGCTTGTTCAGCACCGCTTTTCCTTAACATGAAACTCACCCATTCTATACCATCTTGGTGGGGTATACATGTATACAGATCCTTCACATCAACAGTTAAAAAACTGAAACTGTCATTGAACTCAAAATCATTGATGTTTTGAAGAAATGGCCAAGAATCTTTACATATTACTTTCTCTTTTTGTACATATTTTTGTAATATGTTGTCCACCATTTTTGCACATGGGTAAGTAATACTGTTTCTGGCATCGACTAGTGATCTCATGTGTGGGTCAACTAATGATTTATGGATTTTAGGAATTCCAAAAAGAATAGGTATTCTGGGTGATAACATAGTCAAGTAATTTAATGTTGACAGGTCTATCCTTCCATCTATGAAAAAGTCATTAATGACCTAATTCTAGTATATGCTTGTAATTCATTTTTAGATGTTTCTTGATAAGCCTCACTATTTAACATACCTGACATCTTGTCGATGTATTGTTGCTGCGTCATAAGCACTAATCCCCCTCCCTTATCTGGTTGCATAAATCTCACCTCTGTTTCTTTCAATAATTGCAAGGCTGATTTTCTTGATTAGTGGTATTAGAAAATGCAGTATTCCTGCTCATATTAAAATGCAGCATATTTCTTAAATCATTTTCACATATTTTTTCAAATAAGTTCAGAACAGGGTACATCGGTGGTACAAATGTGCTAGCAATGTGAAGATTGTTGTTTTCTGTGTGGTCACCACCAAAAACCACTCTTAAATTCAATTTCCTAAGAAATAACTTTAAATCTATTATAGTTTTGACAACATCAGCTCTACTACTAGGGACAAAGTTATTGCCTCTAGCCAACAATTCGATAGCAACAGGTTCAATTGTTACATTTGAATAATTTAAATTTTTTAAATCATTGTCTAAATTATGCAAGATAACAGGTATACTATTGGTGTTAGTATTTACCTCCCCCTCTTCACTCGTAAATTGGTATTGTTCCTGTTGGTATAGTTGTTCCCAAAGTTCATATTCCTCCTCAAATTGTAGTGTGAGGCTCCCATCCGAAAATTTTCTTGTTGGGGAATGGGTTCATCTTGGTGTGGGTAAACTACGGGCTCAGTGTTCCCATTGTTATATTGTTCAACAATGTTGTTTTCATTAAATATTACATTATCTTGTGAAATTTGTACACTGGTGTCACCTTGTATTATATTATTCCTTTCACATGCATTTCTAATCCTATATTCATTTACATTTGTCTGTATACAACATATGGCTTTTATATATACACATTTTGTTGTTTTAGTCCCACATGGATGTGTGTCAATCATTCGAGCATTCACAGGATTTACGTGTATATATTTTCTACATAGGAACTACACAGGAGTTCTTACATATAGCTTTTAATTTTATAAAATGTATTTTGATTATGTTATGTGCAGTATTAATAGAGTTATTTATGTCTTTATTAATATGTTTTCATGTGATGCAGGATCATAGATCATTATACGGTCTTTCAATACATTTTTTAATCATCTTTTAATCATTTTAAAGTTTAATGATTAAATCAACTAGGCGTGGCGCTTATATTTTGGTGCCAACGCATTGATTTAACTGTAGTTGTTGTCTTGATCTGGTTGTCTGAAGAAGTCCCATAACTAGGTGGGATGAAAATCACTTAACAGTACCAGTCTGAATAAACAGTTATATTTTTGAAAATCTGCTGCTCATCTAGGTGTGTGGTGCTTGCAGTTGGCAGCGTTTTGTGGCTGTACTCAGTTTTTCCGTTTTTTGCCATTTTTATCATTCTACAGACCACCATTCTATGCTTCCTAACTACACTTTCCCCCATCACCACTTTACAGTCTCAAATCTCCTTCAAATTGGCCCTTTTGGATAGGATATAATCCACCGGTTTGCATCTCCCGCCACTCTTGTGTGTCACCCTATGCTCCTCCCTCTTGTTAAAATATGTATTCACCACAGCCATGTCCATCCATTTTGCAAAATTCACTACCATCTGACCTTCTGCATTCCTTTCCTTAACACCACGCCTACTCATCACTTCCTCATCCCCTCTGTTCCCTTCACCAACATGCCCATTCAAATCTGCTCCAATCACCACTCTCTCGCCCTTGGGTACAGTCATCACCACTTCATCCAAGTCACTCCAAAATTTTTCTTTCTCATCCATTGCACACCCAACTTGCAGAGCATATGCACTAACATCATTCATCATTACACCATCAATTTATATCTTCATAAATGTCACTCTATCAGACACTCTTTTCACCTCCAAAACACTCTTGGCATACTGTTCCTTCAGGATAAGCCCTACCCCATTTCTCCTCCCATCCACACCATGATAGAACAATTTGAATCCACCACCAATACACCTGGCCTTACTTCCCTTCCACCTGAACTCTTGCACACACAATATATCAACCTTCATTCTGTTCATCATATCAGCTAACTGTCTCCCTATACCAGTCATACTGCCAACATTCAAAGTTCCTACCCTCACTACTACACTCCTAACCTTTATCCTCTATTCATGCATTCGGGCATGCCTTTCCCCTCTTCTTCTCCTTCGGCCAACAGTAGCCCAATTTCGACCAGCACCCTGTTGGCTAACAGTACTGGTGGCGATCGTTGTTAACCTGGGCCTCGACCGATCCGGTATGTAAATCTGTATTGTTTTCTGCATGTCTCATTTGGCAAATGTTTTATGCCGGATGCCCTTCCTGATGCATCCTTCCTCATTTATCTGGGCTTGGGACTGGCCCAAAGAAATGCACTGGCTTGTGCATCCCTAGTGGCTGGGTTTTCCAAAACACACCTGAATCTGCCAATGTCAAACTACAACTATTTGAACATCTATCCCAAAACTGGCATTGCTCCTGCACCAGACCTGACTGACAAGAAAATTATAACTCTCTCATTACACTGTCCACTCCTTACCTCATTTTCTCCCTCTCATCAGTGTTATTACTACTCAAAAAAAAAAAAAAAAAAAAAAAAAAAAAATATATATATATATATATATATATATATATGTACACACATATATATACATATATATATATATATATATATATATATATATATATATATATATATATATGAAATCTCATTTGTTCATAACTATATTTAATATGTACACAGTACTAATTTTATTTTTCTCACAGTGATCTTTACTGAAATGCTTGTGTTTTTCTTTTTGAACCTGTATCTACTAGAAACTGTATTGAATACTTCTTTGTATACACTAACTAGATGATGTGTATTCTGCATCTTACTATATGTACACTGTTGTACTGTCTAATTATTGTATTTTGCTTACATTCCTGTGGAGCTTTTCTCACCAGGCCTCCACTGAAAATGGGCTTCTGGCCCAGTAAGACTTTCTCAGTAAAAAATTTAAATAAATAAAATTTATTTTACCAATCTTAAAACATCTATCCATTTCTATTAAATCAAGCAACTCTTCCTTAGATCATATTCTTCTAAACTGAAAGCACATTCTTTGTTCTCCTTTTCCAGCAAGCATTCTGTAGGTAGTTCCAAAACATCTTCCTGTGACATATTCTCTTCAGCAGTATCCTCCGTCATCCATTGCTCTTTCATATGTGAACTCACAGGCATATCACTCCACAACATGGACTGTGTCAGAGTTGCCACTGCTTCCTGTTCCTTCCCTTGCTGTGCAACTCCCACTGAATTTTTGTACTGGTTTCCATCTGAAGGCTCCAGAGTATCTTTATGTGGCAACTAATCACATGATTTCCATTCCACCTGTTTCTCCTTCACGGTTCCATTATGCTGAGAAATTACCAGAATTGGATTTTCTACAGTAAATCCTTCACTTCACATGAATCAATAACTTCAGTTCAGTTTTCTTTACCTTCTCCAATACTGATACTCTTTTCTTTGACCCCCTTTGTTTTCATATTTTTGTACTGTAAATTTTTTCCATATCTGTACGCCTTTGCCTGTATTTCTCTCTGAATATCTTTGGTGCTAATTTTTTGTAATGATTAGTGCTGCTTTCTCCTTTGCATAAATACTGTACCTTATTCATCTCTTTTTCTTTCCCTTGTCCATATTTCTTCTTCAGATGTCTTCCTGTCCACCTGTTTTTCCTTACTTTGTGAATTAATTGTTCCTTTATGCTGTGACATAACCTGTGTTTGACTGTCTACACTAAATCCTTCACCTCATAGGTTCATCTCACAGGTGTTCCATAACTTCAGCTTCTATTTGTTTAACTTCTGCTTTACTATTCTTCTGTTCTATTTTCTCCCTTAGTGATCTTATCTTTTGTATTGTAAAATTTTCCATATCTGGAAGCCTTTGCCTGTATTTTTCTTAAAATATCTTTGTAACTTCTTTTTTGTATTGATTAGTTTGGCTGTCTGCTTTGTATTGATATTAATCATATTAACCGGGTCTGAACTGTCTGCAAACAGCTAAAGTTAACTTTGAATATGTGTCTACCTGTTTGAGCAAATATTCATTTTCCCCTGGAGAGCACTCTGCTTTGGCTTGTAAGCAGCCCCCCCCACACACACACACATACACTCATCTTCCACTTTCTCTCTTATTCCCTTCTATTAGCAAATAGTATCCATAACTGATCAATACTGTTTGTTTGTTAATTTAAACTGAGACCACAGTAGCCTACTGATACAAGGTTATCCTGTTTTTTCACCTGGCAAATGGTTAAGAAATGACTTACAGTTTCAGAGCAGTCCTTGGTCAATTGTGATTGTTTCTTAAACACAAACTTGCCTTTGCTTTGGCTCATTAGCAGCAGTACAAATAACCGCCTGCTCACACCCTTGTTCTCCCCTCCCCCTTCCCTGTTTATTACCTTAAGACAATCCCAAAGTTAATAAATATTACCTGTGGCAGGCACCATTTTTACAACTACAACCACCCTTGTCACTATCATATGATCATTTATCAGTTAACTCTGTTACCTGATTGTTTCCAGCCCCCTCATAAGAGCAACTAACAGGGTCTCTACCCGCTTCATTCTGCACCCTGCCCCCTATTCCCTCACACCCCCAGTGGTCCCACATTTATTACACTCACAAACTCCTCCCATCTTTCCAGTAGCCAACCACAGCACTAACCCAACACTACCTCCTCCATCTTCCCACTACTATCACACCTCCTCAACTAACATGTACAAGCTTACCTTACCTATGCTCACTGCATGCACTCTCCTTTCATATCTTACATCCTACCAAAGCTCCATCATTCCCCCACTCAACCACTACTACTGTACTACTACTCACACCACCACTCATGTCTCACCCTCACTCAGCTCCCCTCCCACCAACTCAAGAACCATCCCTACACACCCCCCACATATTCTACCAACTATATTACTCAAACATAAAGCATCCCTACAACTTTACACAGTAACCCTCCCAACATACCTATTACCCAAAGAGCACAATCATAAAGTTTCCCTTATAGACAAACACATTCAAAAACTGAGAAAACTAATTACCTCATGCATATCTAAACTAGCCCTAAGTGGAGATATCCACCCCAACCCTGGCCCTACCATCTCCAACCTCAATCCTCATAATCAGACTAGAAACCACAACTTCTCCCATATTACAGCCAATAGAAAGCCAAGTGACTTCCTTCTACTAAGCCTAAATATTAGAAGTATATCCAACAAAGTCCATGAACTCCATGCCACCATAGACTTGTACTCCCCAGATATAGTCATCCTGACAGAAACCTGGCTAAAACCTCACATTACCAGTGAGCAAATACTCCCCACAGGTTATGGCATACTAAGAGTAGACCGGCTAAACAAGAAAGGAGGCGGTGTAGCTATAATATTTAAACAGCATCTAAACATCCAGATCTTAAAATCATCAGCTCCACAAATAGGCAATGAAGAAATAATATATACCAACCTCAAAATAAACCAAAACAAAACCATCAACATAATTGGATGCTACTTCCCACCTGGCCAAAACATCCCTCCAATAGAAAACCTCCTCAGCTGGTCTACCCACCATCTCCCCCAAGAAACTATAATTTTAGGTGATTTCAATATAGACTGGCAATCCTCTTCTGGCAACCGTCCAACCCATCATGTAAACCTTCATGGCTTCACCCAACTAGTCCAGTCGCCAACCAGGATAAATAAAAACTCCAGCAAGCACACTACCCTGGACTGGATACTAGTCAGTAAGAGCCCCCAGTCATATATAGCAGGCTGCTTATCAGATAGCCTCAGTGATCACTCCCCAACATTCCTACTCAAAAAATACCTATACCAAGCTAAACCTGTCATCTACCATCAAATATGTAAAAAACTAAATTTTAACCCACTCACATTCATTTCATCCCTCAAAGAATGTAACTGGCATCCTCTAAAGTACCTCAGCCTTGATATCGCAGTTGAATTTTTTAATACTACCTTCCTGAGCATCCTTAATTACCATGCCTCCATAAGACTTTCCAGAATCAAAGCACAACCCTCCCCATGGCTACAGAAAACCACTAAGTCAGAAATGAAAAACAGGGATAAAGCCTGGGAGCACTGGCGCAAAACCAAAACCCCCTCAACTAGACAGAAATTCCTAGAACTACGCAATAGAGTCAAAAAGCTAATAAAACAGGACAAATTCCAATACTACCAGTCTGCCCTAGACTCCTCTCAACACAGCCCCAAACAATTCTGGTCCTCCACAAACTCCATCCTCCACCCAGATAAAGTCAGTACCCCTCCTCCTAATATCCCTCACTCCTCAGAAAATATTGCTACCTCATTCAACACACACTTCACACAAACCATACTATCACTAGCTAAACAACACAACCCCCCTCCCCTCCAACCCACACCTTCAACTAGTAATCTCCCCACTGCTTTCTCTTTTTCGCCTGTACCCATCTCCAACATAAAAAACTCTTAACTAAACTTAAGCTCACCAGATTAGCAGCAGGAAATCTCCCAAGTGAATACCTACAAATTGCAGCTGATGCTCTGGCCTACCCAGTATCCATCTTGATTAACCAATCTCTGTCAGAAAGTTACGTTCCCACACTGTGGAAAGTATCACATATAATTCCCCTCCACAGAACTAACCAATTACCGCCCCATAGCTATTCTCTCTCCACTCTCCAAAATACTAGAGAGATGCATACACTCTCAGGTCTCAGACTACCTCCTTACTAACAACCTCCTTTCCAATACTCAGCATGGTTTCTGACCAAACCATAGCACCACCACTGCCTTACTCTCCTTTACTAACACTATCCTTCAGCATAAAAACAATGGCTATCTCTCCTCTGCTACTTTCCTAGACCTGTCTAAAAGCATTTGACATGGTCCCACACAAACAACTTATCTCTGTCCTCAATAACCTATCCTTCTCACAATTGGTCACCAACTGGTTTCAGAGTTACCTGTCTGACCGCCAACAATCCATTGTATGGCAGAATGACATATCTCCCCAACTACCTGTCTCCATAGGGGTTCCCCAAGGATCCATCCTTGGACCCCTACTCTTCTCTGTTTTCACAAATAATCTAGCCTCTGCCACTAAACATGGCACACTCATACAATATGCAGATGACTCAACCATCATCTGCTCAGCCCAGTCCCTACCCAAACTGCAAAAAGTCACACAGGAAGCCTTTTCCTCTGTTGAAACTTGGTTATCCGATGCCCAATTAATACTCAACCCAAACAAAACTAAACTACTCATCTTCCAACCCACCAAGCATACTCAAAACAACTCTCACTTTAACATCACAGCAAAAGACAACACCACTATATACCTAACTGAACACACCAAATTGCTAGGAGTAGAAATAGACAATAAACTAAAATTTGACATTCACATATCCTTGACCATAAAAAAAATTCCACAATAAACTAGGAGCGCTATACAGAAATAAGCAACTTCTCACCAAAGCAGCAAAGATTTCAATAACAAATTCCCACCTTATCTCCACCCTACTTTATGCCTGTCCAATATATACCAACCTAAGGCAATGCGATTTAAACAAACTAGAGACCTGCTACAACAAAACTGCCAAATTCGCCACAGGGGCATCCTACCGTAATCACCACTGTCTCTCACTTGCTGAACTGGGCTGGCTTGAATTCCCTCACCTCCTTCAATGGTATCAACTCTCACTTGCCCACAAACTAGTAAATCATCCACTAAATGTCCCATCCCTCCAGAATCTACTCCAGTCCTATCGCACCACCAGACCACTAAGATCCAGCAACAAAAATCACTTGCAGATCACTAAAGCCAATAACTCTGCTGGTGAAGCACTATTCTCTTGCACCATAGCCAAATTGTGGAACTCCCTCCCACCCACAATTACCTCCATACCATCATGCACCCACTTCAAAACTTTACTAAAAGCGCACCTAAAAACATGCAGGCTATGCCCTTGCAACTCCCACTCTAATATCACCCTCCCCATCCAACCACTACCTTTCTTTCCACTCCACTAACTACCTTGATTATAGCAAGCTCAGATGCTCATAAGCCAGTACTTATTATACAGCAGGAACTTCTTCTTGTAACATTTGTTAATGTCTGTTATGTACTTCACAGATAAAGATTCTAGTTGTCTACTGATGTACTATGTTCTTCTTATGTAAATATGTTGTAAGTAATTGCTATGTAAATTGTTAATCGCTATGTAATCCAATGTAACTACTGTCTGTTTATTTTTCCGCTGAAAATGGACCTACGTCCAGTCGGACACTCCCGGTCAACAAATATAAATGAATAAATAAAATAAATAAATATGAGATCTTTCTTTCTTTCCTGCGTCCATGTTTATTTTTTTATACCTTCAAAACTCTCTAGGTCTTGTTCTTTATAGTTTTGCACTTTCTCAGTCATTTCTTTTTCCAGTGAACATGACAGTTTTTCTTGTGCAAGTATTTTTTTCTCTTAATCTTTTTGAATATCTTATATCTGGAAATGTTGGGCTTCTTGCATAATAGTAACAATACATAATTTCTTTCTTAACCTCTAGTCCAGTCTATCATCTTTATGGTTCTTTTCTGGCCTGTCAGTTTTTGTGTTTTTTTGTGGACTACTACTTCCTTCTACAAGAGGGGAACATCCTCCCCTTAAGCCTGGCCTAATCCCAATGTAGCAATGTTTCTCTGACTTGAAGGATTCTACACTGTCATTTTTTCAGTCATGGTACCAATGCACTTACCAGGGCTGGACACTTTTTTAACCTGGGACTTGTGCTTCCAGCTGTCATTTTTATTTTTTCACCTACTTGTGTCCATGATATATGCTGTATAAGTTACAGTCTATATATCACTGTTGCTTTACTGAGAGTTTGTAAAAACAGGGTCTACCTTGTGAAGGTACTTACCAAGACTTGAGGATGAATTCAGTTCCAGCAATACAGCTCTCCTTTATTTTCCAATCTTATCATCTCTCCATCTGGACCCAAACCATCTATCCATCCAAACCTCTGAATGTCTCAAGTACATTTAAGTACATTTTAGGGGTTTCCTGGGTCATAGTGGGAACCTATAGCTTGTAAGGATATGGTGTGGAGCTTTGCCCATAATAAATTGAATGTGGTGAAGCTCAAGGGAAGCCTTTGGAGTATAAGAAAAATTATATTTTAGAGCTTCACAGTATGTGCATCTGTGTGTCTGCTCCATGCTATGTGTGGCGAGTGTAGTGTGCATGTGTTTCTGATAACTTGTTTGGTATTATAACTGCTTGCTATGATAGCCTTGTCTCCATTTACATTGTGCAACCACATCTCTCACATACTGGATCAGTTTAAGAATGATGTGGTTGTCAGTAAACATGAGACAACTGCTCCCTTACCTCAGAATACCTATATCCACTAAACTAGCTGCAAAGATGGTAGGAAAGTGCATATTTATGGTTAGTGATCTTTATTATTTTTATTATGTGATCTCTAATAGGATAGTACAAGATGGATTTACAACTGGCTAGCTTGGGCAAGAATCATGACTTAAACTAAACTTGTTCGAAAGTGTTCAACTCATAAACTAATTGCTCTTTGTGCAAATAAGTACTGAAGAAATTTCAGGTTAGACTTGCAGGAAAATTTCAGTTCTAAAGTGTCTGTATCAACACAAGTCACTGATAACCACTGCTGCAAAATGACAAGCATTGCACAATTGTGACACTTTTTTACAGGCTCAGAAAACCAGTGATCAAGCAAAATGGTGCTCAGACCAATCACAGTAAGCACACTAAGGTTTCCTCAGTGATTGCCATCACAGAATAAGACCAGGCTACTCTTCAGTGCCACTTCAGTGTAGACTTAATCCTTTTAACTTAAAATAACTAAAACTCAGCAAGTGCAGTAATTAATTGACTTAAACAGTAATCCAAGTGGAAAGTGCAGAAAATAATCAACCTATACAGTAACTCAACAGCAAACTCTTAAACTATCCAGGAATGCAGAATTCAACATTTTAAATGCAGTGGCAAAAACAACAGTACTATTAAGTGATTTAAAGGGCACTTTGCTCCTTCTCACAACAGAAGTAAAAGAGTCAAATTAGTCTCAAGATGCTTCCTGAGAAGTAATATTAACCCAGATGTTTATGTAGCACTAGCCCCATGCTGCTTCCTGAGAAGTAATATTAACTCAGATGTTTATGTAGCACTAGTCCCATGCAGCTTCCTGAGAAGTAATATTAACTCAGATGTTTATGTAGCACTAGTCCCATGCAGCTTCTTGAGAAGTAGTATTAACCCAGATGTTTATGTAGCACTAGTCCCACGCTGCTTCCTGAGAAGTAATATTAACCCAGATGTTTATGTAGCACTAGCCCCATGCTGCTTCCTGAGAAATAATATTAACCCAGATCTTTATGTAGCACTAGTCCCACGCTGCTTCCTGAAAAGTAATATTAACCCAGATTTTTATATAGCACTAGTCCCAAGCTGCTTCCTGAGAAGTAATATTAACTCAGATGTTTATGTAGCACTAGTCCCATGCAGCTTCTTGAGAAGTAGTATTATCCCAGATGTTTATGTAGCACTAGTCCCACGCTGCTTCCTGAGAAGTAATATTAACCCAGATGTTTATGTAGCACTAGCCCCATGCTGCTTCCTGAGAAATAATATTAACCCAGATCTTTATGTAGCACTAGTCCCACGCTGCTTCCTGAAAAGTAATATTAACCCAGATTTTTATATAGCACTAGTCCCAAGCTGCTTCCTGAGAAGTAATATTAACTCAGATGTTTATGTAGCACTAGTCCCATGCAGCTTCTTGAGAAGTAGTATTATCCCAGATGTTTATGTAGCACTAGTCCCACGCTGCTTCCTGAGAAGTAATATTAACCCAGATGTTTATGTAGCACTAGCCCCATGCTGCTTCCTGAGAAATAATATTAACCCAGATCTTTATGTAGCACTAGTCCCACGCTGCTTCCTGAAAAGTAATATTAACCCAGATTTTTATATAGCACTAGTCCCAAGCTGCTTCCTGAGAAGTAATATTAACTCAGATGTTTATGTAGCACTAGTCCCATGCAGCTTCTTGAGAAGTAGTATTATCCCAGATGTTTATGTAGCACTAGTCTCACACTGCTTCCTGAGAAGTAATATTAATGCAGATGTTTATGTACCACTAGTCCCATGCTGCATCCTGGTAAGTAATATTAACCTAGATGGTTATGTAACACTAGTCCCACAATGCTTCCTGAGAAGTAGTATTAACCAAGATTTTTATGAGCTCATTATAATTGCTACCCTGGATAATAGAACCTACAGTAGTTGGATGTAACAGAAAGCCAAGCTTCACAAAGGTCCAGAAGATGTTCTCAATAAAAATGCAACCAGACCCCCAGTGAAGTCCTGTATATACTGCCATATGAGAGACTAGCAGGACCCCACTGCTCCTTCTTTCACCAGGAGTAAGGCAGTAGCATTAACCCCAAGCTAGCTCCTGAGAAGGAATTTTCAGGCTCTCCAGTGATTGCTAATCTGTAGGAATCTTAGGAAATAATATCTCTCTGTTCCTTCCCTCACCAGGAGCCAAACAGAAGCAATAATCCCAAGGTGATTCATGAGAAGCAGTTCCTAGTCTCACCAGTGATTGGTGGTCTAGTCCACAATGTTTCTTTGCAGTCCATGGCAACTAAAGTAAATTTTAAAATTGTCTGTATCAGTGAAAACATGAAAGAGCAGTTAGCTAGTTTGTAGGCATCTATAAATTATGTGAATGGAATGCTTAAGGAGGTCCTGAAGGATATACATTCTTTAAAAGAAGACAGTAAATGTTCTGGGACTTGACTGATGCTGGCAGAGAGAAATAAACTGGAATCTCAGCAAACAGAGTTAGGATCCTGTAGTTATGAAATAAAATAACTGAGCTTCAAATAAGTAAGGCCCAGATGAACTGAATCTGATTAGCAGCTCAGCTGTTGGAGGAACATACAGGTGAAAATAAGTGAGCACCAGACATAGACTTGCCATTTGAGGAGTAGGACAGCAATGCCTACTGGAGATGAGGTTCATTGCTTTCAAAGCCATTCCCATGGCAGCATTCATGGGGTATGTGCGGGAATGAGCAGGTCCGCACTCTGCAAACTCTCATGCATTAGCAAACAGGAAGGGCATGGGGACACATAATAAACACTGATGGCTATCTGAATGCACCTGCTGCACAAATAGTTATCATATCTTTGTTTCACGTGGCACTGGAGTGGCAGAAGATGGGGAAAGGATAGATAATAACAGTAGATGGTGCACATCCAGAGTGAAAAGGGAGAACATGCCTTATAAGAAGTCTTTATGGACAAAACTAACTGAATGAGAGACTGTTTATGGGCTATTATGTGATACTAGACAAATTAAAAAAATATATGGTTATTTGATTGTGATTTCAGTGTTGTTCAGTGCATTATCTCAGTAGCAAGTAAAACCATACAAGAAATACTGAAAGAAAGAGAGGTAGAATTTCTAAAGGTCAGCATAGTCTAGCAAAATGGCAGCACAGTTTCAGGCTCAACAGATCCCACAAATTCAGTCTGATCCAATTCTTTAAGTGGTAAACTCTGTAACTTGGCTGAAGATTCCAAGAGGTTGTGATATATGCTCCATTTATAAAGTCTTTGAATCTGCCACCAAAAATGAATACATTTTAAGGAAGGAGTTATGGTGCTCGGAAGAAAATAGTAAAGGGCATAAGGAATAATTAAATGGAATAAAGTAGAGGATGGTATTCTTGGGGATATTTCCAGTAGACAAGAGGTGTCAGAGGTCAGTGCTGGGCATGATACTCTCTAAGATAGTCATGCTAGATATCACCTGGTACACTGAAGGCACCATTGACCTGTCATTGATGGATACTTTTGGGTAAGGGTCTAACTTTAAAAGGAGGAGGAGCAACAGCCTATAGAGGGACCTCAATAAACTACCTGTGTGGGCTTGGCTGATACAGCTGAGGCTCCTGTTTGCAAAGTACAAAATCATATGCTTAAGAATGGTCAACTCCAGTAATGAGTAACAGACTGGACATTACAAGGTAGGCACGACCAAACATGAGATAGATAGATGAGTGATAGCCAGTCCAAAAATCAGCCATCAAGACCAGACTAAAAAGGCTGTTGAAATTAGGGTTGCCAGAACTTCAGATTCTCAAAGGAAAGCATATCCTGCTGATATGTGTGATTTGCAGGAAAAGCATATGGTTAATAGACTCATTGCTACAGAGTTTTTTTTTAATTATTTCATATCATAATAATGTAATAAAGGTGCAATAAAATATACTGAAATGTTTACTGGAAATTTACAAAATATTTTTTTCTCCTGAAATATTAGACTATTAGGACATTATTAATTTTTCCTTTGTTTTATTTTTTTACAGAAACAAGCAGCTCAGGTAAGCACCTTCCTTGGAGTACACTGCTAAATGGTAACCCAAGGTTTTGCCTCATTAATTTAAAAATTTGGATTTACCAGTATGTTTAATCCATACCAAACAAAGTTAACATTTTTTTGCAGAGCTTTCTCATTAATATTTTCAAATGTTGACCTCAGAGTGCTTCCACTTAAATCAGAGACATTAGTTTAAGCTTTTCACAGTAAAGCCTGTTATGCTGATTAGGATTCTGTTGGCATTTCCATGGAGCAGTCATACCTACAAAGGACATGGGTTTCTATTCACCAGAAAAAAAATAAGGAAAGAAGCACACATGTTAGAGCTAACATCACCAAACTTTACTAAAGAGAGAATACAGATGAACAAAATTCTGTATCTCTAAAAGGCAGGGAGATAAATTGTGACAGGTAGTCCTGATTTCACAGTGTGCTGAGTAAACATCAGTAGCAGAGGTGTATACAGGTGAAAATATACAGTGATCATTTGCTAGGATGTTAGTGGCAGCGGAATGAGATATGATGCTTGGAGAAATATTTAAAATTTCTATGATTGTAGAGAAGAGTAAAATGTGAAAGGTAGTATGTAATATGAAATGGACAGAGACAGAAATGTAGTTAATGAAGAGAAGTAAGTGGAGAAATTACTCTTATAAGTTAATTCTAATTATGTAATAATGAGAAAGGAAATGAAGGCCTAGCAATGATATCTGAAGTCAGTCAGAGGCACAAAGCAGAATATAGCTAAGGACATTAATAAAAAAATATAAGTGAATGTAATAGTCTAAAGATCAGATGAGGCAGATGTCATTTCTGTGGTTGGGAGGGGTAAGAGCCTGTGAGAAGTTATTTTGAGATGGTTATGTTGTTGCTGCAGGTAGAAGGAGCTAGGGGTCTTTAGTAGGTTGGAATCTGGATAGGGAGGGGTATGCCCAATGTAAAAGTAAGCGATTTCAGTAGTGGGTGGGAATGGGGTAGGATGAGAGCAAAGCAAAGACAAGCGTGATCAAATGGAATCCTGCAGGAAAACAGGATTATCAAAAGTTAAGTAAAAATCTCTGAACTGACTTGAATACAGCAATAGCAGTGGCAGTTAAAGTGCTAACAGCAGAAAAGGTGGCAGTATTAACACAAAAAGCAGGGAAGCTCATATTAGCGAGAGAATGAAAAGGACAGTGTATCGAATAGTAGTATAAGGGTGTTAAAGGAGACAGTACTAGACCAGCCCAGTTAGGGGAAAGTAGATAGTCAGTTAAGCATGAGATATATGCAGCAGACAGGGGATATGCAGTAATCAGAAAACTCAGTAAGTAACTCAATGTTCTTTACAACTGAGATACAAACATGAGTGTGCCCAGGGTACATCAGTAGAGTAATAAATGAATAAAAATAAAAGCTCTCCAGTGGAAATCGAACCCAGTATGGAAAGTATTCTTGAGACACCTCAGTATTCATAAAATAAGGTGAAAGGGGGACAGTTACACACATCCTAAGGCAGGAGAAGCCAACAGCAATGAAATTTCCCTACACTAATCCAGGATGTACCTAACTAGGCAGTTGCAGTATAGGGAAGGTCCTTACTTAAGTCACTTCTTTCTGACTTTTCATTCTCTTATCCACTGGAGCCAAAATAACTGGGTATTATGACCCTGCTTCAGAGCTTTGGTTGATGTTAACAGTAATGTCAATGTGGAAGGGGGCCTTGAGCCTAGTGTCATTGTACCTAGTAAAATGTATCTGAAAAGGTTCAGTTTGCAGATTGGAGAAAGTGTGCAAATGTCTCTCTAAACCATGCACACTAAGCAGCGTATGTTAACTGAAGAATTGATATGTTTGAAGACTACATAAGGGTTAGTAGACAGTGCAGATGCAATAATCACATTTATGCCCAACAGCAGCAATGCAGACAAATACATTAGAGTGCAGCTGCTGGGGTGGTTTATCTTAATGAAAATGCACACTGTGGAACATTGTGCTAGAGAAAAGATTGGGTACGTCTCTATATATGTTCGTATCTACTGCCTGCCTGTGTAAGTGCAGTATGTTATGCAACAACTCACAATAAAGTAACATGAGTGGTTAAATCAGACCAATAATAATTTACGTTCTAACTTTGATTTACCTATTGATAAGCTCCTATATCAACTAGTCACCTCTGTATTAGGGCTCTGAGAATCAGAGCTTAACAGTAGCTTTGGTGTTACACAAGCAAGGTTAAATAAGGAGAGAGGAAAACAATATAAAACCACAATCTTGAGGCAGTCCACTGGACAGTGATTAGTCATGTGATCTCAGACCTGTGATTCATGGAATAACTCAGCTGCTTAGCTTATCATGGCCACCCCTGGCTGCTCACTGTAATAAATGTGGCCAAAAAGCTGTGTTCATCCATTGCGGAAGAGGCAAGTGCTGGTGAGTTTTTTGATACTGTAATGTAAAAAGGTGTGTGTGTGTGTGTGTGTGTGTGTGTGTGTGTGTGTGTGTGTGTGTGTGTGTGTGTGTGTGTGTGTGTGTGTGTGCACATACGTGTGCTCCTGGGTGAATGAATGAGTCTGAGCATGAATTACATCATTTGGTGAGGAGGCTCGTGTGTGTGTGTGTGTGTGTGTGTGTGTGTGTGTGTGTGTGTGTGTGTGTGTGTGTGTGTGTGTGTGTGTGTTAAATGTTAAAATATGTGTGTTTGGGGGGGATATGTCATATATCAACACACCCCTGGGCTAAACAGCAAAGCCTTCAGCATTGGGTTGGGGAGCACTAGACACCTTCAATATCTTTTCTTCTCATGCCATAGTGGCAGCTACACAAATATTGGATCAGGAGGGGAATCACTAACCAGGAGAGAAACCTTTTAAAATGTTTGTTTTAACAACATTTAAAAATGATGGTGATGGGGTGGAGATCCTAGACACCAGGAACTACTCCATAGTCATTTGCCTTAAAGGCATTTACACATGACATAAGTAGGTGGGAACACTGTATGCCAGGGTAATGTCTTGTGCTGTAATAGTGCTTAAAAATAAAGAGATGGGGATACACTAGCCATCAGTATTAACAATTCCTTTCATGCCTTAGAGGCACAGGAAAAACTCAAAAGTAAGTAAAACATGATGTGGGAAACATCTAGACAATAGGAATATTATTGTACAGTATGCTTTAAAGGCACTAAAAGGGAAATTAATGCTGCAGCCTTGCCACAACTAACCGCTTTCCTAAACTACTGAGCTAACTAACAGGTTAGAGCAGCATCAGTGCTGAACATATATACTGAGAATCTCAGGCAATATTAAGAGCTTGAAATGGTGCATGATGTTAGGAGGGAAGAGACAGGGACCAGTAACCAAATTATTCAACCTTGCTGAACAAGACAAGACAAATAGTGGTAGTTGTTACATTAGCATCTAAAACCATAGAAAGGTGCTAGTCAAACAGATTTTGCAGCACCAGTGAAGGAGAAACTTTAATGCCTGGCAGTAATGGTTGACTAATGATCTATGATTTAAAAGGGTAAAAACAAAGTAGACATCAGGAACATGTAGCAATACAGGGACAGGTATGAGGTATGTGGTGTGGGTGAGAGAGTGTGTATGTGTGTGTGTGTGCGTGTGTGTGTCTGTGTGTGTCTATGTGTGTCTGTGTATGTTTCCATATGTGTGTGTGTGTGTGTGTGTGTGTGTGTGTGTGTGTGTGTGTGTGTGTGTATGTGTGTGTGTGTGTTTGTGTGTCTGTGTAGTACGTGTGGTAGAGTGAAAGAGTGCATTGCTTTGGTAACACTGTGTGACTACCAGCAAATTATCCAAAAATTCTTTCTTCATTGCAACTAATGCAGCTATGGATCACAAAATATTTAATTATATAAATAGGGCTTTTTACTGCAGTCTTTGTTTCAACTGCTGGGGTTCTTAGTGAATCCATAGGAATATCTATGTCTCAGTTATGTAAAAAGTATTTATCTGAGAAAGTAAAGTGACAACTCAGCACTGTGAGAAGAAAAATGTACTACTGAATGGACACTAGTTTCTATGGTAAAACATCTTTTACAATCCTCATTTCTCTCATTAAGTAATACTAATATTAGTAAACTGAAATAAATGTGATGAATTTAGGCCATGAGACAGGTAATACCTGTGAAAATCAAAAGGGGCTACAAAACGTGTGAGCACTATAGTTTTGAAATTAGTTAATTTTATTGTGATCTGGCACATATTATCAGCTATCATTGGTGTTTCAACCCTTCGCATTGCTTTTTTCCTTCTACACTGTGTTCTGAGGAAAACGTGTCTATCTTATATTGCTGAATGTTTTGTTTATATTTTCACAGATAAAAGTTTATGATTAGTTATGACTTTTCATTTAACTGGGCATGAAAAATAAACTTTGATACCTTGGACTTTAGATGCTTCTCCTTGGCAAACACACTTTTCTTTTAGTTAAGACAACAGCAGGAAGCATGTTGTCTCATTTCATAGTCTTACTGTCTTACCTTCCTGCATAACATACATACAGTCTAAGACTATTCTGAAGACCAGTTGTTTATCTTGCTAGGTCACAAAGGTAACACTTATAGACCTTGATTTATAGGATACAGCTCGGTGTAGCTTAAGGTCAGTGGAATCTTTCAGAGGTCACATATGGGAGAGTACCAACTGAAGAAATCTATTGGGAAGGAAAGCCTATCATATTTTATGATCATTGTACGCTTTATTTCTTCTTAGTCTGTTTTCTACATTATCAGTTCCATGTTGCAAGTGCTTGCATTTGTTTATTCAGAAAGCTGCATTGTATCATAGATTTTTAGGTACTTGGTAGGCTATTGATCTTTGAGGATCTGAAGGAGCTTAGCCTTTCAATCTCATTGTATTTTTAGCTCTTATGTTTTGTAAAGCAGGGGTGATTTTTATGGCTACCCATACATTCATCCAAATTACATTTGAAAAATAATAAGATAACTGCTTTATGTGGAGTGGAATATAGCCTTTGAGGTTGCAGATATAGCCAAAGAATACTATTTTTACCTCAAATTTAGATTCAGTAGACTTGATAGACCATGAGTTGCTTGTTTAGATTGATTGGTGACTTTTTATCTTGTTAAGCATTGCACATTATAATATTTGCTATGATTTTCAACTTTTTGTTATACAACCTATTGATTATGAGAGTCCACCATGGTGGCTTGTTTTTAAAGATAGTCTTGTGGTTGTTACAGTTGGATACAGCTGTCTCTATGTAGCTGTTAATATGATTAGACTGGGATTTTATGAACAATTCCACATAGGCGGCTGTGTTCTCAGGGTTCGGGATGCCTAGTGTAACCCATTAGTAGCAGTAAGCTTGCCAAAGAATAATTCCTAAAAATGCCAGGGTTGGCTGGGGTGCCATTTTGTTAATTTCAAAGGAGACAGCTTTATGGCTTGATCTGACCAGTGAGGACATTACATGGGTGTGTGGGGGGGGTGCAACATCTCCCTTGTTTGGGAGAACCAGCACCTTCAGTGGATGTACAGGCTACCTGGTTCTGGATGCTTAAGCTTACAAAGTGCAGGAATCTCTTAGCCTTCATATTTGGGGGTTGTTGATGATTCCCAGTTCATACTAGGGTAGTTAAAGTTGTCCATGAATATGGTGCTGTGTTGAATAGAGAAAGTCTCTCTCAGTTTAATTTCTCCATGACTTTTGAACTTCTAATACCATGACAGAAATGGACCCCATTCCTAAGTAAAAGTATGATTAAAAGTTCATCAAATTAGTATTCTTTCAATCTTTGATGTTAGCCAGAAGTACTCCTCTCAGCACCCAAATTGTGCAATTCCTACAGAGTTACAGTATCGGTAGCATATGTAAATAAGGCTGCAAATTCTTTTCAGGAAGTGTCTGGGTATCCTTCCACATTGCCCTTGTTTTTGTTTCTTCCTACAAATCCTGGTATTTTATGACTTTGTGTCTCTCTGTACATAAGACAGTATAATCACTGGGTGTAGAAATTTCAATGATCAATGCTACTTTTCTCTTTTTTCATGGACCACTATATCTGGTTTTCTCGCATATACTTTTTGAGCTGTTGGCAATGGGTGATCCCACATGATATAAACTCCATAATCCCTATAATGTTTTGTGGCTAATTTTGCCAATGCTTCTCAGCTAATTCAGTATTATAATTCTTGCACAATTCCTAAGCAACATTCATGTCACATTATTATACCTTTCAGTATGCAGCTTTTCTGCTATTAGTATATCACAATCAGCAGCAAGATGTGTGACATTTTCCTTTTCTGATTTACAGAAAGTACATTTTTCCATTTTTGCCAAATGTACACTGGACTTTACAAAGCAATGTGTATATAGTGCACTATCCTGGGCTGCTAATATTAACTTTTCATCTTTTGTTTAAATTCACCTCTCCTTAACCATTCCTGCATTAAATCTTGATCAATGCTAATATTAACTTTTCATCTTTTGTTTAAATTCACCTCTCCTTAACTATTCATGCATTAAATCCTGACCAACATGAGGCTGCTCCAGGATTTTTCTATACTTTCAACAGTATTTATGCATTTTCTACATTTATTTTCTTTTTTTCTGTTCCTTCTCCTTATATTCTTTCGTTTGTTTTTGGCACATTCAGTTGCTGCCTGTTTTTTGTCTACTATTGGTTTGGTTTCCATTCGAACTTGACATTGATACGCCTCTGCTAAACTAAGCAGAAAGTCATATTAGATTTGTTCTCTTCATGTTTTAAAACTTGCACTATGTTTGGAATTGATGAGGTAAGCAGATATGTATGCAGTCCTACGTTTCCAGATCTTTACATATAATCAGTTTTGAGGAGGCACGTACCTCCTTCAGAACAAGTGCTATATAATCATGGTATACACTGGCTTTTATATAGTATCTGATAAGTGTGAAAAACTTTTTTTTTCTTTCATGTCCAACTGATCCAATACCTTTATGGGCCAGTCAATCACCCCAAAACTGTAAGTTAGAACAGGAAGAGCAAATTGGTTTATAGCTTTGACTTTGCTCCTAGATTTCTAAGCTATTTTCAGTATTTATTTTATTTATAATTTATTTGACATTTGTTGACCGGGATAGTCTAAGTGAGCTTGCACCCTTTTTCAGTGGAGGCCTGGGGAGAAAAGCTTCAAAGTACAAAGTGTACACTAAAAATATCACAGTACAAATAAAGCAAGTAATACATTCACAGTACAGGTAATGCAAGTAAAAAGAAAATACCAAGCAAGTAATTAGTACGGGTTTTGTGAGTAAAAATATAATAAATACAATAGAAAATTGATATAGAATAAGGTCAAATAGATGAACATTGCTGTACAAGTAAGGAAACATTCAGCAAATGAGGTGATTCAAACAGGAGGTGAGTATTGAGATGGGAAGGAACACAGTGGCAAAAAATGCAGAATTGATTATATAGGTCTGGAAGACTAGTTATAGTAGTTAGTTTGGTGAGTTACAGTGTGAGGGGAAATAAGAGCAGGGGTGGAAGAAAGAAAGGTGGTAGTGACAGATTTCTGGGGGCAAGAAATTAGGAGGGTATGGAGAGAAGCAATTGATAGTAGAAGTAAAGCACTGGAAGTTAGAAAAGGAATTCTAGTTTTCTAAAATATTCTTTACTGAGTTTTGTTCACATTTGTTCATGTTATATTGTTCATCCTTCATCATTTCCCAAATATTTATGCACTCCCTCCTCAAGTTCCTTTATAGCTCATTCCTGTCCCAGACTAGTATTTTTATGTGCTGCAGCTTTTCTACTTTAAATGCTGCATTTGCACTTTTATCAAGACCAAATGACATTCTTATATTATCTGAAATTTTTGACCACTTTCAACTTTGCTTTCAGCTCCTCATCTGATGAATTATTGAGTTGTAAATCATCCACAAAAAGAAGGTGAGAAGTCTTTACACTTTGTTGTTTTCTGGGAGCCAAATTGTAGCCTTGACTTCACCTGCTTATTTGGTTAAAGGCAAGGCAAAGGAGATGTGGTGACAGAGTCACTCTGGAATAACCGTCTTTGAATTTTTATCCCTTGGATAATAATTTGTCCTTTATCACAGTTTAGCTGCAAAGTGGTTTGCCACTGTTTCATGGTTACTGTAATGAAATTGATCAGTACAGGATGTATGTTATACATCTATATGCACTCCTTTATCCATGAATGTGGGATACTGTCAAATGTTTTTTTGTAGTCTATCTATGCCATAATTAAACACTTCCCCTTTTTCGAATTTTCCATTTTGAATATATTTAACAAGAAATTATCTTTTTTTTTTCCATATGACTTTCCTTGTCACCTTTTTGTTTTATTGGCACGATTGACCTTTCTTCTAAATGTCTATAAACTCTATCAGCATCAGTTCCAGTATATAGTTTATACACTGAATGATGACAAGTTATTGGTCTATAGTCATTAGTATGTCTTGCAGGTTCACTCTTAAGGCAGAATATCACTTTTCTTGTTATCCAGGTTGGTGTCTGATTGGGTTGTGCATATAAGTAGTTCTTACTCAGGGATAAATCTTTGTGTAACAATGTTAATACTTTTAGCCAGATGTTAGGTACTGCATCTGGGCCTGGGATTTTCCATTTAGGAACTTTTCTTAACTTTGTTTCAATTTCTCTGACTGGTAATTCATCCTATTTCATACTCTGCATATTTGAACTTTTTATTGTTTTTCTTTACTTCTTTTGTCCATGCAACATCTTTATGTTCAACGGGGTCTTCATAGATATTTCTCCAAAATGTGTCTATTTTGTCTTTTTTAGTGGTATTTCTATTTGTTTTGTTTTGTTTCCCAATTCTCTGTAAAACTTTTTTGGGTCATCAGTGAATTATTTTGTATTTTTCCTTTATATCTATCTGCATATTCTCTTAAGTTTTTCTGTCTGTGCCAATATCTTTAATTTGTTACTTGCAACAGTGTATGATAGATCCTGGTCTGTTCTGATATTGCATGTTGCTTTTATCATGTCTGTCTTTCTGAGTATTTTTGTTGATCAGTTTCCTTTTCTATACTTTTCTAACATACACATATCTTAATCGCTTAATAGTTTTCTCTTTTTGATACTTCCATGAGGGCATTTGGTTTCTCCCCTTACTTTCCCTTATTGCTCCTTAGTTTTATGGTAAGACTTTCTTTTATTAATTTAGCTTCACAGTAATATATACTATTTACTTCTGTTACATCACATGAATTTCTGTTAATAGTCTCGATTACTGTGTTCATTTGTTTTATCAGACTTCTAACATTTTATTTCTGACTTTTTGTAATCTATTTCTTTCATAATGTCTATCCATGTCTATTAAATCAAGCAGCTCTTCCCTTAGATATTTTTATTCTTAACAGAGGTCACATTCTTTATCCTCCATTTCCTGAAAACATTCTATAGATAGTTCTAAAACATCTTCCTGTGACATATTCTCTTCAGCTGCATCCTACGTCATCCTTTACTCTTTGATATGGGAACTCTCTGGTCTGTTATCCCACAACATTGTTTGCATTAGAGTTGCCACAGTTTCCTGTTCCTTTGCTTTCTGTGCAACTCCAACTGAACTCTTGTACTGATTTTATAATGAAGGCTACAGAGTATCTTTATGTGGCAACTGATCAGATGCTTTCCATTCCATCCATTTCTCCTTAAATTGGGGACTCACTGTTCCATCATGCTGTGACATTACTAGAGTTGGATTTTCTGCAGTAAATCCTTCAATTCACAGGTAATCTATAACTTCAGTTTCTTTTTCTTTAACAACTCCATTACTAATCCTCTTTTCTGCTTTCCCCTTTGTTTTCTTATTTTTTGTATTGCAAAATTTTTCTTATATGGATGCCCTTGCCGGTATTTCTCTTCAGATATCTTTGGTGCTGCTTTTTTGTAATAATTAGTTTTGTTTTCTCATTTTCATAAATATTGCACCATATTATTTTTCTTTTTCTTTCCCATGTCCATATTTCTTCTTCAGATGTCTCCTACTCCACCTGTTTTTCTTTACTTTGGAGAGTCATTCTTCCATCATACTCTGGCATAACCTGTTAGGTTTTTTATACTAAATTGTTCGCTTAACAAGTATTCCATAACTTCAGCTTCTGTGTGTTTAAATTCTACTTTACCAATATTCTGTTCTACTTTCCCCCTTTGTGATTTTATTTTTGTATTGTGAAATTTTTCATATCTGGGTACCTTTGCTTCTATTTTTCTTCAAATATCTTTGGATCTGCTTTTTTTGTATTGATTAGTTTCTTCTTTGCATAAATATTGAACAATATCATATCTCTCTTTCCAATGTCCATGTTTCTTTTTTCTACCTTTCAAAGATTTCTAGATTTTATTCTTTATATTTTTGCACTTCCTCAGTACAGGTGCTTCTTTTTCCAAATGGCCCAATGTTTATTGGTCTAGGTAATGTTTTTTTTTATGAATCTCTTGAATTAATGAACACAAATTTCCATTTGAAGCTTTTAACAGTTTTTCTTGTGCAAGTATTGCTCTTTCCTCTAATTTCTCCCATTTTGAATGTCTTCTACCTGGAAATTCACTATCCTACAAAATAAAAATGCAGGTTATCTCTCCTCAGCTACCTTCCTAGACCTCTCTAAAGCTTTTGACATGGTCTCACACAAATAACTCATCTCTCTTCTCAATAACCTATCCTTCTCTCAACTAGTCATCAACTGGTTTCAGAGTTACCTATCTGACCGCCAACAAGCAGTTGTTTGGCAGGACAACCTATCCCCCCAACTACTAGTCTCCATAGGAGTTCCCCAAGGGTCCATCCTGGGACCCCTACTCTTCTCTATTTTCACCAATAATCTAGCCTCAGCCACAACACATGGCACACTCATACAATACGCAGATGACTCAACCATCATCTGCACAGCTCACTCCCTACCAGAACTGCAAAAAGTCACACAGGAAGCATTTTCTTCTATTGAAACTTGGTTATCTGATGCCCAACTAATACTCAACCCAAACAAAACAAAATTACTAATCTTCCAACCCACCAAACCTACCCTAGACAGCTCTCACTTTAACATCACAGCAAATGATAACACCACTATCCATCCTACAGAACACACCAATTTACTAGGAGTAGAAACTGGCAATAAACTGAACTTTGACATTCACATTTCCATGACCATTAAAAAAGTGGACAAAAAACTAGGAGCATTATATAGAAATCAGCAACTACTTACCAAAGCAAGTAAAATTTCAGTAGTAAATTCTCATCTTATCTCTACCCTACTCTATGCCTCTCCAGTATTTACTAACCTTAGACAATGCGATCTAAATAAGCTCAAAACCTGCTACAACAAAATCGCCAAATTCGCCACAGGGGCTTCCTACAATACTCACCACTGTCTCTCACTAGCAGAACTGGGCTGGCTAGAGGTCCCCCCACCTCCTTCAGTGGTACCAACTCACACTCGCCCACAAACTAATAAACCAACCACTAAACATCTCATCCCTCCAGAATCTACTCCAACCCTACATAACCAAGAGACCACTAAGATCCAGCCACAAAAACCTCCTACAGGTCACAACAGCCATTAACTCTGCTGGAGAAGCATTATTCTCCTGCACTATAGCCAAACTCTGGAACTCCCTCCCATCCTCAATTACCTCTGTAACTTCTTGCACCCACTTTAAATTCCTACTAAAATCACACTTCAAAACTTGCCAGATATGCCCTTGCAACCCCCACCCCTCTAATAGCATTCACACCCCCCACCCACTACCTCTCTTGGCTCCCTATCAACAACCTACTCTTAGCAAGCTTGGCTACTCATGTTCCCAGCTACCTACCACATAATACTAACTTCTTGTAGCAACAACTGCTAATGGCTGTTATGTACCTCAAAAACAGTTTGTATCAATTGTTCACTGATGAATCTCAACTACATTTTAACCATGTTTAGTATATGTCACCATATTTTAAAATTGTACTATGCTCTACAGCTTCTTGTCTTGCGTCCTTAACTGGACTAATGTCAATATTTAATTGCTATTTTTTTAACTGTATAATGCAAATAATACTTAATGTGGAGCTTTTCTCCCCGGGCCTCCACTGAAAATGGACCTGTGTCCAGTCGGACTCTCCCTGTCAGCAAATGTAAATAAATACATATTGAATAATACTAATAATACGTAATTTCTTTCTTATCCTCAATAGTCCACTCTATCATCTTTATGGCTATGTTTTGTCCTGTCAGTTTTTGTGTTTGTTGTGGACTACTACATCATTTTACAGTAGGAGTCATCTTCCTCCTGGGCCTGGCCTAACCCAGTTGTAGGAATGTTTCCATGTCTTGAGGTTTCTACATTGTCATTTTTCCAGTCCTGGGACCAGTGCGCCTACTAGGATTGGACACTTTTTTTATCCTGAGACTAGTGCTTCCAGCTATTTTTATTTTTTAAGTTACTACTGTCCATGATATATGCTATATAAAATACAATCTATATATCAGTATCATCTTAGTGAGATTTTGTAAAAACATGGTCCACCTTGTGAGGGTACTCACCAAGACTTGAGGATTAATTCAATTCCAGCAATACAACTTTACTTTACTTGCTGATTTTATCATTTCTCCATCTGGACCCCACATCATCTCTCCATCCAGACCCCTGAATGTCTCAAGTATATTTAAGTAAATGTTGTTGGTTTCCTGGGTCATGGATGGAGAACTATATCTTGCAAGGTTACAGTATGTGACTTTGTCTAAAGTAATTTCACTATGAAGAAGCTCAAGGGAAGCCGCTGGGGTTTAAAAAGATTACATTTTAGAGCTTCACCATATTTAGGTCTATCTGTCTGGCCGTGTGTGTGTGCATGTGTGTGCGTGTGTGCGCGTGTGTGTGTGTGTGTGTGTGTGTGTGTGTGTGTGTGTGTGTGTGTGTGTGTGTGTGTGTGTGTGTGTGTGTGTGTGTTTCTGTGTTTCTGATAACTTGTTTGGTATTATAACAGCTTGCTTGTAATAGGAATGTCTCCAGTTACACTGTGTAACTACATCTCTCACATACTTTATCAGTCTGTTTAAGAATTAGGTTGTTGTCAGTACACGAGACAATTGCTACATTACCTCAGGATACCCATATTTAGTAAACTAGCTGCAGAAATGGTAGGAACGTGCATGCTTATGGTTACTGATCTTTATTTGATCTCTAAGGGGACGGCACATGAGGGATTTACAGCTGGCTAGCTTAGGCTAGAATCATGACTAAGACTAAACTAGTTGGACAGTGTTCCTCGATGCATAAATGAATTACTTTTTCTGCAAATAAATTTTTTTGTGAGGCGACAATGCTACCGCAGCACCACCACTGCGGTCTACCGCAGCACCATCACCGCGGTTCTTTCTGCAAATAAATACTGAAGATATTTTAGATTTGGATTTATAGGTAAATTTTAGTTCTAAGTGCTTTTTTCAACACAAGACATTGTTATGCCAAGCCTCACACAAATGCAACATCTTTTTACAGGTTCAGAAAACCAGTGAACAAGCAAAATGGCCCTCTGGCCAGTCACAACAAGCACACTAAGGTTATCTCAGTGATTGTTAGCACAGAATCAGACCAACCTACTCTCCACTGGCACTAGAGTGCAGACTTATCCCTTCTAACTTTTAATCACTGACAGAGCCTACAAGAGCAGTAAATAATCAACTTAAAGAGTAATCTAAGCTAAAAGTGCAGAAAATAATCTATCTATACATTAAATCAAGCAGCAAACTCTTAAATCATCCAGGAATGTATAATTCAACCATTTACGTGCAGTGGAAAAAACAAAATACTTTTAAATTATTTAAAGTGTACTTTGCTCTTTCTGTCAGCAGAAGTAATAGAGTATCACTAGTCCCAAGCTGCGTCTTGAGAAGTCGTATTAACCCAGATGTTTATGAGCTCATTACACTTGCTATTGACTTTTTTAAAAGCTACCCTGGATAGAACTTACAGCAGATGGACACAATAGAAAGCCAAGCTACACACAGGCCTGGAATAGGTTCTCAATAAAAATGCAACCAAAGCCCCTAGTGACGTCCCATACACACTGCCCTATCAGAGACTAGCAGGACCCCCTGCTGCTTCTTTCACCAGGAGTAAAGCAGTAGCATTAACCACAAGCTAGCTTCTGAGAAGAAATTTGCAGGCTTTACAGTGATTGCTAATCTGTAGGAATCTTAGGAAATAATGTCTCTCTGCTCCTTCCCTCACCAGGAGCCAAACAGAAGCAATAATCCCAAGGTGATTCATGAGAAGCAGTTCCTAGTCTCACCAGTGATTGGTGGTCTAGTCCAAAATGTGTCTTTGCAGTCCATGGCAACTAAACTGAATTTTAAAACTGTCTTGGTCAGTGTAAACATGAAAGAGAATTTGGCTAGTTTGTAGACATCTATGCATTCTCTCAATGGAATGCTGATGTAGGTCCAGAAGGATATACATTCTTTAATGGAATCCAGTAATTGTGCTGAGACTTAATTGATGCTGACAGAGAAAAATAAACTGGAATCTCAGCAGGCAGAGTGAGGATCCTGTTGTAATGTAATGAAATATCTAAGCTTCAAATCGATAATAGTGGGAATAGATCACATTAAAATAAGCTCCATTTAATGGTTTGCCAGAAGGCAGGAAATTGACTAAATCTATTAAATTTATTGGCTACAGATATGGAGCATGTCCAGTTTCGCTTAAAACAAACTCTGTTCTACCTAGTTATTTCATAACCAGGATCCTCGATTATGTGATCAATTATTTGGCTAAGAGTGATAATTCTCTAACTATGGCCCAGATGAACTGAGTCTGATTAGCAGCTCCACTACTGGAGGAACATGCAGGGGAAGGTAAAGGTGAGCACTAGACAGACTTGTCATGGGGGGGGGGGCAGTCAGGACCACTGGAATAACAATACCTACTGGAGAAGAGCTTAAGTGCTTTTCAAACCCTCTTCATGGTAGCATTCATGGAGTGTGAGCTGGAATGAGTATTCCCACACTGAAAGGTGAGGCGGGTCCTCACTATGCAAATGTGTGTGCATTAGCAAATATGAATGGCATTAGGACTAATAAGAAAAAAAACATTCATGGCTACCTGAATGCACCCACTGTACAACTAGGTATCATATCTTTGTTTCACATGGCCTTGGAGTGGCAGAAGATGGGAAATGATGGATAATAACAGCAGTTGGAGCACGTCCAGAGTGAAAAGGGAGAACAAGCCTTGTAAAAAGCATTTATGGACAAATCCAACTGAATGTGAGAGTGTTTATGGAATATTATGAGATACTAGACAAAAAATGTCTAGTTATTTGGTGGTGATTTCAGTCTTTTTCAAGATCCTCTAATGGATAACTTCCAAGAAGGAAGAGATCACCTAACACCCCTTACAGCACAAACAATTTAACTGACCCCTTGTTAGTTGAGAAGTACCAGCTGAATGGAATCTAGATATAGTGGCTTCATTATACAAGGCTGGGACAAGAACATATCAAGGTAACTGCAGAGAAGATGCATTATCTCAGTAGCAAGTGAAACCATGGAGAAAATCCTAAAGAATGAGAGGTAGAATTTCCAGATGTCAAAATAGTCTAGCAAAATAACAGCATAGCTTTAAACTCAACAGATCCCACAACTTCAGCTTGATCCAATTCTTTAAGCGGTAAATACTGTAACCTAATTGAACAATCCAAGTGGTCTTGACATATGTTCCATTTATAAAGTCTATGAATCTGCCCACTGCAAATGAATAAGTGGCAGTGAAGGCATTATGGCAATGTTAAGAAGATAGTAAAGGGCATAAGGAATAACTAAGTGGAAAAAAGTAGAAGATGGTATTCTTGAGGATATTTCCAGTAGACAAAAGGTGTCTACTTGTGTCCCGCAGAGGTTAGTATTGGACCAGATATCATCTGGTACACTGAAGGGACCACTGACCTGTTGTTGTTGATGCTTTAGGGTAAGGTTCTAACTTTAAAAGGGCGAGGAGCAAGACACTATGGAGGGACCTCAATAAACTACCTGTGTGGGCTTGGCTGGTACAGCTGAGGCTCTTTTCTGCAAAGTACAAAGTCGTACGCTTAAGGGTGGTTATCTCCATAATGAGCAACAGATTGGACGTTACAAGGTAGGTACTACCAAGCATGAGTTAGATATATGAGTGATATCCAGTGCAAAAATTAGCTATCAAGACCAGACTAAAAAAGGGTGTGGTAATTAGGGTTGCTAAACTTCTGCTTCTCAAAGGAAAGCATATCCTGCTGATATGTCTGATTTGCAGGAAAAAACATAACATTAACAGACACATTGCTTCAGAGTTTTTTTTTTAAATCATTTCATATCATATTAATGTAATATAGGTGTAATAACATTTCCTGTAATTTTACAGAAATATTACAAAATATTTTTTTTTCTCCTGAAATATTAGACTATTAGGACATTAATCATTTTTTCATTTTTTTTTCAGGAAATGGGAACTCAGGTAAGCACCTTCCTTAGACTTTGAAGAACACTACTAAATGGTATCCCAAGGCTTTGCCTTCATTCATTTCAAATTGTAGATTTACTAGTATATTTAATCCATACCAAAGTTTTTATTTTATTTAACATTTATTGACCGGGAAAGTCCATCTAGAACACAGCCTATTTTCAGCAGAGGCCCGGGGAAAATGCTCCAGATGCATGTTTTTGGATTGTGGGAGGAAACCAGAGTACCTGGGGGGAAACCCAAGTGAACACAGGGAGAACATGCAAACTCCACACAAAAGGCACCCCAGCCAAGACTCAAACCAGAGAACCTCTTGATGTGAGGCGACAAAGTTAACTGCTGCACCACTGCACTGCTCAAGTTAGCATTTTTGCAGAACTTTCTCATTAATATTTTCAAATGCAGACCTTAGAATGCTTCCACTTAAATCAGAGGCATTAATTTAATCTTTTCAAGGAAATCCTGTTATGCCGATTAAGATTCTGTTGGCATTTCCATGGAGCTACCTACAAAGGTGCTGGGTTTCTATTCACCAGGAAATAAATAAGGAAAGAAGCACACGTTTTAGAGCTAACATCAAAAAACTTTACTAAGGAGAGATTACAGATGAACAAAATTCTAGATCTCTAAAAGGCAGGGAGATACATTTTTGCACAGCTAGTCCTGGTTTCACAGCATGCTGAGAAAACTTCAGTAGGAGAGGTGTACAGAGGTGAAAATATACAGTGATAGTTTGTTAGGATGTCAGTGGCAGTAGAAAGAGATGTGATGCTTGGAGGAACATTTAAAATTTCTGTGGTTATAGAGAGGATGACAAAAATGAAGCATAGTATGTAATATGAAGTGGAGGGAGATGGGGATGGAGTTAATGAAAAGAAGTGGGAAGATTAGTCTTATTAGTTCATTCTAATTGTGTAATAATGTGAAATGAAATTAAGATGTATCAATGATATTTGAAATCAATCAGAGATACAGTGAGCACAATATAACTAAAAACACTAATAATAAAATTTAGGTGAATAATTAGTGTAAAGAGCAGATGAGGAAGTTGTAATCTGTGTGGCTGGGAGGAATGAGAGCCTGTGTGTGGTTATTTGTGATTTGATTATGTTGCTGCAGGTGGGATGAGCTAGCAGTCTTATGGTAGGTAGGAATTTGGATAGGGAGGGGCACCTACTAGTGTAAAGTTAAGTGATGTCTGGGGTTGGTGGGAATTGAGGTAGGGTGAGAGTGAAGCAAAGACAAGTGTGATCAAATGATTCCTTCTGGAAAACAACTGGTTAGGATTATTAAAAGCTAAGTAAAAATCTTTGAATAGACTCTTATACAGCAATAGCAGCTGCAGTGTTAAAAACTAACAGCAGAAAGATGGAAGTATTAAAACAAAAACCAGGGAGGATCATATTAGCAGGAGATAGAAAAGGACAGTGTATCAAATAGCAGTAGGAGGGTGTTAAAGGAGATAAAACTAGGCAACCCCAGTTAAGGGAAAGTAGACAGTCAGTTAGGAGAGAGCTATCGGCAGCAGATCGGGACAAGCAGTAGTCAGAAAACTCAGTAGTAGTTCAATGCATCTTACAACTGAGAGACAAACAGGGGTGTGCTTAGGGTACAGCAGTAGAGTAAAAAATAAATATAAAATAAAAGATCTCCATTCGGAAGTGAATCCACTATGGAAAGTATTCCTGAGATACCTCATTATTCATAAATAATGCAAGAAGGGGATAGTTGCACTCATTATAAGGCCAGAGATGCCAACAACAATGACATTGCCCTACAGTAATCCTGGAAGTACCTAACTAGATAGTTGCAACATAGGGAATGTCCTTACTTATGGAGCTCATAAACAAAGACATCGGGGACCTACAGACACTAGATCCTACCCAGTTCGGCTTTGTCAAGGGCAGATCCTGCCTTTTGAACCTGGTTGACTTCTTCGAAACAGTCACCAAAGCCATAGATGAAGGGAAGGTAGTCCACACAGCCTATCTGGACATTGCAAAGGCATTTGACACAATACCCCACTCGGACATCATAGATAAGATATCCAGCTTAAATATAAACCCCTATGTCACAAGATGGGTCGCAAACTAGCTCAAAGACAGAACCCACAGAGTGAGAGTTGCTGGAGCCATGTCAGACTCGAAACCGGTCACAAGTGGTGTCCCACACGGTTCTGTCCTGGGACCACTCTTGTTCGGTATATACTTTTCTGAGGTACAGGCAAACGTGGGAGGACTATGGCTCACCAAGTTCACAGACGACTGCAAACTGGGCACCATAATCAACTCTCCAGCTGACATAAACATCCTTCAAAAAGGTCTCACAGAGACAGATAACTGGTGCCAGTTGCATGGTTTAAAGCTAAATGCCAAAAAATTGTATAGTCATACCCTTTGGCAAAAACAATGTGCCCACAAATTACCACATAGGCAGAAACCCATTAAGTACAGAGAAAGTTATTAGGGACCTGGGGACCCAAGTTGATAGCAATCTCTCATTTGAAAACCACATTGACAAAGTGGTTAGAAAGACCTTCTACATAGCCCACCTCATCATGAAGGGTTTCACATCTAGATCAAGAGAGGTAATTGTGCCCCTTTATTCATCCCTCATCAGGCCCATCATAGAATACAATGCCCCTTTTGGGATGTACCTTACCTGACACCTGCAGCAATTAGAAAGACCCCAAAAGTATCTCACCAAGAGGATCAAGGGTCTCAAACTGATGCCATATGCTGCTTGGTTAAAAAAACTCCAGCTCTACTCAGTTGCATACCGCCTACTTCGAGGCGATCTATGCCTGACATACAAAGCTATGTCAAATACAGAATTAATGGACATGCTCCACCTCAGTAAATCTAAATCCTTTAGAGCCACACGCTCAAGAGACATGAACCTCAGCACAGAAATAAATAGAACTTGCTGGAGGGACAGGTTCATAACCCAGAGGCTCCCTTCGCTCTGGAATAGAATTCCAGTTCATGTGAGGCAGAGCACCTCACTGAATCTCTTCAAGAAGAATCTCGATAGGTAGATGGGGGATTGTAGGTTTGTCCAGGGATTACTCCCGTGTCACTATTAGACAGAGGCACAGTAAACTAAACTTTAAAAAGGGCACAGTATACTCAAATCAAGGGGTGGAGTAAGCCATACAGAATCGGGCTAAGCTTATAATTGCCCTAGGGCAGATAGCCTAGTATGAACCTATGAACCTATGAACCTATGAACTTAAGTCACGTCTTTGTGACATTTCACTCTAATACCCTCTGGAGCCAAAATAACTTGGTGTCTTGACCCTGCTTCAGAGCCTTGCTTGATGTTTCTAGTGATGTCAGTCTAGGGGGGGGGGGGGTTAGAGCCTAATATCCCTGTACCTATTAAAATGCATCTAGAAAGTTTAGTTTGTAGCTTAGAAAAAGTGTTCAAATGTCTCTCTAAACCATAGACACTAAACAAGGTATGTTAACTGAAGAACTGATATGTCTGAGGACTATATAAGGGCTAGTAGACAGTGCAGTTGCAATAATCACATTTATGCCCAACAGCAGCAATGCAGACAAATACACTGGAGTGCAGCTGCTAGGGTGAATCATCTTAATGAAAAACCACAGTGTAGAAGATCGTGCTGGAGCAAAGACTGGGTACGTCTCTATGCATGTTCTTATCTACTGCCTGCTTATGTAAATGCAGCACAGTGCGCTAACTTAAGTGTTGGAATCAGACCTACAGTACTTTAACTTCTAACTTTGTTTTTACCTTTTGATAAGCTCCTATATAAACTAGTCACCTCTGTATTAGGGCCCTGAGAATCAGAGCTTAACAGTAGCTTTGGTATTACACACACAAGGTTAAATAAGGAGAGAGAAAAACAGTATAAAACCACAAACATGTGGCAGTCCACTGGACAGTGATAAGGTCATTAGTCATGCGATCTCCTCAGGAAATGCCTATGCTTAGGCATTTACAGACCTGTGATTCGTGGAATCAGATCACTGCTTAGTTTATCATGGCCACCCCAGCTGCTGCCTGTAATAAATCTGGCCAAAAAGAGGCAGGTGATGGTTTTGTGATTCTGTATTTTTAGAGCGAGTGTGTGTCTGTGAGTGTGTGTGTGTGTGTGTGTGTGTGTGTGTGTGTGTGTGTGTGTGTGTGTGTGTGTGTGTGTGTGTGTGTGTGTGTGTGTATGTGTGTGTGTGTCTGAGGGGGGGTAAATGGGTGAGTGTGAGCATGAATTCCATCACTTGGGGAGGGTGCTCATATGTGTTTGTGTGTGTGTGTGGGGGGGGTGAACGGGTGAGTGTGAGCATGAATTCCATCATTTGGGGAGGGTGCTCATATGTGTCTGTGTGTGTGTGTGTGTGTGTGTGTGTGTGTGTGTGTGTGTGTGTGTGTGTGTGTGTGTGTGTGTGTGTGTGTGTCTGAGGGGGGGTAAATGGGTGAGTGTGAGCATGCATTCCATCACTTGGGGAGGGTGCTCATATGTGTTTGTGTGTGTGTGTGTGTGTGTGTGTGTGGGGGGGGGGGTGAACAGGTGAGTGTGAGCATGAATTCCATAATTTGGGGAGGGTTCTCATATGTGTTTGTGTGTGTGTGTGTGTGTGTGTATGTGTATATATATATATATATATATATATATATATATATATATATGGATTGAAAGTGTGAATATGTGCATGTTGGAGGGGGCATGTTGTCATACTTCAATACATCCCAGACTAAAGAGCAAAACCTGCAGCATTAGGTTTAGGGGGACACTAGACACCTTGAATATCAACTTCTCATGCCATATGGGCAGTTGCACAAAATGTAGATCAGGAGGAGAAGCACTAGCCAGGAGGGAAACCTTTTAAATGTGTTGTTTTATAAGCACTTAAAAAGAAGAGATGGGGTAGAGACACTAGGCATCAGGAACAACTCCATAGTTATGTGCCTTAAAGTATTTACACATGGCATAAGTTAGTGGGAGCATTAAACACCAGGGATAATTTCTCATACTGTAATAGTACTTAAAAATAAAGACATGAGAGAAATACTAGACACCAGGGCCACCAACTCCTTTCATGTCTTAAAGTCACAGGTAAAACTCAGAAATAACTTAAACATGTTGTGGGGAACATCTAGACAACAGGAAAATTATTGCATAGCATGCCTTAAAGGAACTAAAAAGGTGTTTAATGTTGCACCTTGCTACAACCATCCTCTTTCTTAACCTGCTGGGATAACTAATAAGTTAAAGCAGCATCAGTGTTTGATGTATATACTGGTTTATGTTGTAAGTAGGGAAGAGAGACAGGGGCCAGCAGCCGAATCACTCAACCTTGCCAAGCAAGACAAGACAAGTAGGGGTAGCTGTTACATTAGCACCTAAAGCCCCTAGAAAGGTGCTATTATAACAGCTTTTGCAGTTCCATTGAAGAAGATGAATTGTTAACCTTTAATGTCTGGCAGTAATGGTTGACTGTAAACATCTGTGATTAATAAGGGTAAGAACAAAGGAGTCCTTGGGAACATGCTGACAGCATACAGACAGGTATGAGGCTTATGGTGTGTGTGTGTGTGTGTGTGTGTGTGTGTGTGTGTGTGTGTGTGTGTGTGTGTGTGTGTATGTGTCTGTGTAGTATGTGTGGGAGAGTGAATGAGTGGGTGCTTTGGTAACAACACGTGGCCACCAACAGTGTTAATTATCCTGGAACTCTTTCTTCATTACAGCTATGAATCACAAAATACTTTATGTAAATATCACTTTTTTACTGCAGTCCTTATTGCAAGTGTTGGGGTTCTTAATGAATGTCTTTGCCTCAGTTATGTAAGAAGTATTTACCTGAGAAAGTAATGTGACAGCTCAGCACTGAGAAAAAAAATGTACCACTGAACAGTCAACAAAAAGTTTCTATGGTAAAACATCTTTTACAATCCTCATTTCTCTCATTAAATAATACTAATATTAGTAAACTGACATAAATGTAATGAATTTAGGCTGTAAGACAAGTCATACCTGTGCAAATCAAAAGGGGCTAGAAAACATGCGATAGTCACCTTTTTCACCACTAAGGTTCTGAGAAATAACTTATTTAACTTTATTGTGATCTGGTGCATATTGTCAGCTACCAATGGTGTTTCAACCCTTTACATTACTTTTAGCCTTCCACAGTGTGTTCTGGAGAAAAACATGTATTTTTTTATTGCTGAATGTTTTGTGTAGATTTTCACAATTAAAAGTTTGTGATTAGTTAATGACTTTTCCAGGGCTGGCCTTAGCTGAAATGGCACCCTAGGCAAAGTAGTGGTCTTGCACCCCTTAAGCCCCACCCACACCATACTCATGAAACACCCCTATTTGAGCCACACCCACAGGGTCACTCCCCAAGAAAGCCACTCCAATCATTTCCTTAAATTATTTAAATGCACAGGAAGAAAAAGATAACCTGTAATGTAGTTAATCTGCAACTACCTTTGCATATGTAGTTTCTACTTTAAATACCAGAGCCAGATTATGGTCAAATAGGGCCTTAATAGACCACCCCCCAAGCAGCCCCTCCTGCAACAAGCTCCTACCCCCCCCCCCAGCAGCAGCCCCCTCCTCAGCCATTCCATTGTTCCATTACTTGGTTATTTCTCATCAGTTACCATACATATGTTCTCTTATTTGCTTCTACAGTGATTACAGATATTGAAATAAAATAGCACAAACACAGATAGACAAACAATACAGTCTCACAATGAAAATAATCTTAGAATGAGCAGTAAACTTCTATGCCTCTGAAACTCAACATTTATTGTAATGACAAAAGTCATTAACTGAAATGACTTGAAAATCCACATTCATAGAAAATGCATCTGGCAGTGGAGAATTAAGTTTACCTTTGGGCTGTTTTCAAAACAGACTCCTTGCACACATTTTGTAGGGCCATGCATACATGTATTTGCTCTTTGATTCACCTTCCTAATTTTAGTAAATTACATTCCTTGTGTAATACAGTACCAGTTTAAATTTATAGTTTTAAATATTCTTTTAATAAGCAATGAAACAAAATTTCAACCATAAAAGGCCATTCAAGACTTCTTTCATTACAATCCACCAATATTACTCAATATGCACAATCTCTGCAGAAGTAAAATCATCTGAATTCCACATTAAAGAAATCCGTAACTAATGAAGACGTTGCTACCGTCAAAACAACTTCACATATCAATGTTTTATCTACAAATTCAGTGCCTGCTGCTCTTGAAGAATTAATTGCCTATATTACATTAAAACATGTTAAGTTGGTAATATTGCAATAGGAAATGACTAACAAGTTCATAGTGACTAGGCATCTTATACAAAGGACATACTCAGGAGCATAGAACTGCCCATAGCCGGTCTTAGACATAGGCCAACTAGGCAACCGCCTAGGGCGCCACTCTAGCAGGGGCGCTTTTTCAGTAATTGTTTGATGTAGGTAGACTAGGATGGGGTCACCAGGTGGTGTGGTGGGGGGCGCAGTGGAGCCCTTTTGCCTAGGACACCAGTTGACCTAGGGCAACTCCTGCATTATAATGCACCAAATAATCAACAATCATATGGGCACTGCAATATCAACACTCCATCTACATGGTGTGGGAGTAGAATCCACAGCCTTCTGCACCAAAAGCAATCATGCTATTAACACTGATTTCAGATTCTACAACAGTGTGCCATTTGATAAACCAAAAACAGCTAGTTGTACATTGACAACATTTACACTTGTTACAGTGAGTTTACTTTTAAACATTTTTCCAGTAAGCAATGGAACAAAATGTATGACCCAATAATGACAAAACTGCCCATTTCAGAACATTTTAACCATAAAAGGCCCCTCAAACTTCTATCATTACAAACCACCTGTATCAGTCAATAAGCACAATCTCTGCAGAAGTAAAATTCATCCTAATAATTCACTATGAGATTTTTGACTAATGAAGAGCCTGTTACTGGCAAACAACTTTACATTTCAGTGTGTCATCTACAAAGTCAGTGCTGACTGCCATTGAAAAATGAATTGCCTACGTTACATTAAAGAAAAAAAATGTTATGCTGGTAATATTGCAATAGAAAATGACTGAGAAACCAACAAGTTCATAGTTTCTAGGCATCTTAAACAAAAGAAGGCACACAAAGGAGTGCAGGACCCCTATCTCCCCTTAAAATGTAACCAATATTCGGTAACTAGGGCATTACATACCATGCCTCCATACCTCTCAACCTCTTTGCACAAGAAATCTGAACAAAGCCTAAAATAATGATGGGGGGGGGGGGCAAAGTCCTCTAAAGAAAGACATATTATAAATATTGCTCTTATAGACTTAGAAAGTTGCTAGAATAACAGCATTTACCTTAGCATGCATTTTCTGAAGGAAATGAAGACTGAAACTCAGATGTATATCATTTAGTTATTTAAATCCTCAGTGATTTGCCAGAAAACCACAAATTTTATGAGGAATAGGCCAAAAATATGAGGCAAAATCTGGACAGTTGAGAGGTATGCATACCTCTCAACCTCTTAGTGCAAGAAATCTGGACATGATGTAGGTGCAATGGCCGTAAAGATAGAGATAGATTTTAAATAATACACTTTAACTTAAAGTTGCTAGAACAACAGCATTTGTGTTAACATGCATTTCCAAAGGATATGAAGTCTGAAAGTTATATATATATATATATATATATATATATATATATATATATATATATATATATATATGATATATATCATTATTTAGGTGACTTTAGTTCTGTGATTTACCACAGAACTGCAAATTAGTATGATAACAGAAATGTTCCATAGTGAAACTAGACTGATAATAAGAAACAATGAAATAATCTAGATATGGGAGGCCCATTAAGACAAACAGATGGACAAGCTCAAATAATTGTTCCAGACTTTCAGTCCACTCTGACCACAAGTAATGGAGAATGCAAATGGCCTAAACTACTGTGGCACACATCAAAAACAATATTGTTGATAGGAGCAAGCCCTCCTATACCCTCACACTCTTACTTATATATATTAACTCTTTAGTTGTGTAACATTAGAAAAACAAGAAAATCCCTAATATAAATCATAACAGTCTTGCACAAACAGTAACACAGCAGTAAGCGCATTGCAAAGCAAAACGCTCTGAAGAATTGCAAGATCAGGGAAACGTGATCATAAACTTAAACCCACAAACCCCATGGTAAATGATAGGCAAGGCATAGTATTATTATTTATTTACCAGGAAAGTCCAAATTGGAACAAAGTCAATTTTCAGCAGAGGGAAACACTCTAGATGCATATCTTTGTAACATGGGAGGAAACCAGAGCACCTAGAGAAAACCCACACAAACAAAGGAAGGACATGCAGACTCCACACAAAAGGCACTCCAGCTGAGAATCAAACTAAAGATCCTCTTGCTGTGAGGTGACAACACTACCACTGCACTACTGCATGCATCCTTGTAAACACTGGAGAGTTTGCAGACAGGAAATTAATGCCTAGAAGGCAGTCATAGAAAAGAAATCATGGAGGCTGGTCATGCATCCAAGTTTTTTTATAGTGTATCCTGACAGATATTACAAATGTTTTAAAAGTCATCACCTGACTGAAATAAATTGTTTCATTTTTCTTGTATTAACTACATAACTTAAATGGCTATAGTTCAGTCTTTTTTACAAGCAGTCTGAATACAACAAAAAAGTAAAGCATCTAGTAGTGAAATGGACATACTCTGTTTCAATGTTTCAAATGCTTTCTTTCCCCCAACTCTTTGCTGACTTTCTTTCCATTTTGTCCTTGGGATCAGTATATTTAATGCAATTCTGTTGTAGCTCAGAGCAGATCTGAGCATTGCCATTTAGATTCTTGACATAGCTATAGAATGCCTTGTGGTGGTCTTTGGAATCTTTGGCCATTTTATTTTCATAACTAGTTTTGGAGGATTTTATGAGGGATCTCAGCTTCTTACTGAGGCTGGAAAGGGAGTTATTTGCATCCTTGGATTTTCCACTTTTCTGCAACAGTTTCTTCCTTCTGTTGTATAGTTTGTTTATGACATGGGACCACTTCATCGGCTTCCTTTTTTTGGAGGAGAGCATCTTGGTTCTATTTGGGATGGCACAATTCATGCACGAGTGAATGTGCTCATACAGTGCCTTAGTGTAGGATTCAGCAGTCAACTTTCAGCTCCTGTCTACATGGGGGTCACGAAGTTTGTCACTTCTGGCTTGAGTAGCATAAAGTTGGCCTTGGAGAATTTTTTTACGGATGTTTCCTTACTGGGGGTGGGGGTGGGATGTGGATGTCAAAGCTGATTAGCTTATGGTCAGACCTAACCAATGAGGGGGTGACCACTGGTGTGGAGCATTGATTTCCCATGATGGTAATGACCAGCTCCAGGATATTGGAGCCCCTGGTTGGACTATGGATTAGTTGATCCAGGGTGTTGGAGTTTATGTATTCCAAGAACCGTTGGGCAAAGGTGTTGGTACACAAGTAGTTTTCCCAGTTAATGGCAGGGTAGTTGAAATCACCCAGTATTAGGGTGTTTAGTTGTATCTTAATATTTTCTAGTATGTTTAAAAAGGTGTAGTGAGAATCTTGGGGCATGGTGGGGGATCTGTAGCAAGCTACAATTTGGATTGCTGTCTTACCTAGTGTTGGTTGCACCTGGAGAATTTCGGATGCATTGTGTTGGGCAACTAGCCTAGAGGTGTGAATATGGACATTTCTCTACCTTTAATATTTCAGTCCTGGTTTGGTGGCCAAAAAGTGTGCTAAGAGTTGTAGAAAATGAACTGACAAATGAAAAACTGAAGAAAAGAACACACTGTGAACAAGCACCAACACTTCACTCAGCTCGATGAAGAAATAAATGTAAAAAGCCGTTCTTATTCACTTTAATACCAAAACAAAATAAAATTAAGCTCTTTTCATTTGGGAAATATCCAAACTTCTTCAGATGTAAAGCAAAAACAAAAACAGTCAGCCCAGCAAAAATCCACAATATATCACGAAGAGTTAATTGATTAATTGCCTACAAGTGGATCACAGCACTCATTTAAAATTACACTTCGCAGTTGCATTGTTTTGATAACAAAACCAAAATGAACCTAAAAACTTGAAGTCATATCACACCCATGGTCAGAAGCAGTGCTGCTACCTGAACATGACTGATGTCTGCTGGACAGTCTCCCATCACGGGGAAACCCAGGACCACAACCACATGGCCTGGCATGTCAGGGTGTGGACAACTCACTCACTGACAAAGCAGTGGAAGTACCACTACTATGGCAGTGTGATCAGGCCTGACCATATTGGCTATCAGCAGATGATGTGGTTGACCTCTGCCCATGAAGACACCTTCCCCCTCCCAGCAGATCTTCCATCCCAGCAAAGCTCTTTCAATGACAGACACCCCTCATTCCAACATGTCATTCATCCAAGCCATTGAATCATCAACATGGTGGAGGCAGTCATTCATGTCACATCTGCAACCCTGAGCATTCTTCTGGGGCACCTTTGGGAACATGCCTATGCCTCCATGACAGCCCTAAACATATGTTCAGTGACACAGAAAGAAACATATGCACCAGATGGAGGAGGGACAGCAGGCCCACTCCAAACACTCCTATCAACCTTCCTGTGTGGCATCCCGCCCACACTTTGGCTAGGGCCAGAGTCAACAGGCATTGACGTCACAGTTGTCACACTTCCTTGATCAATGACCTTACTCTACACCTGTACAGTATCTGTTGTATCATGGGAATGGGTAGGTGTAGGCCTACTGGCTGTCTCCGATGTAATTGCATAAGATAGCTGTACCTCAACCTCAGTGTCAGATTCAATCTGTGCCCCCCCGCCATGACTGGGCATCTTTTTGGCCACCATCATCATCAGAATCTGCAGATACACTAACATCAGGTGGCAGGGGGCACACACTTCCATTGTCACGATCATCTGTGATGAAAAGCAACACAGGAAAAATTAATACCTACAGTACTATACTCCAATATATGCTAACAAACTAACAGTGGTGTCACTAATACAAACAATACAGCAATACACAGAGCAGGCCTGATATCGACATCACACATTAAAATATTTCTCTAAATTGCGCAGCAGTACTGACATAAAAATGTTTGGCTTACCATCTGCAGGTGATGTTCCACTCTGCAAACCAGATGGTCCTTGAAGAAGTTATGCTCCAACTTCCATAACTTCAACATCTATAACATGCTGTACTGAACTCTCCTGAGAGCTGTATGGATCACTGATATTGGCCAGGAACTCTTCATTGGAGGTTAGTGGTGGTTTCATAAGCAGGCCATCCCTCAATAACCATCTGGTCACGGCACACTGCAGCTGCTCTTGTCTGTGCAGATGTGATCATGTCAGTGTCCCTGTGGTGCACCTGCTCATATGTTTTGCAGAAGACACCCACGACATTCAAGTCATCAACCAGCTGGTACCAAATTTGCATCTGGCATGCCATATCTTCACATTTCCTTTCCAGCAGAAAGCTGGTTCTTACTATCAGTGAAGAGAGGTCTCCAGGGACTAACACTTCTGGGTGGCATTTAGGTGTGCTAAAAGACAACAGAAGTATAGTGCACATACGTATCACATAATTACAAAATAACTGTTTCCAGATACAACAAAAAAAGTAGTCACTCAGTAATACCTACTTGAGAAACACAACAATCTACAGATGTGAAATATGAACAGCAGGCAGGATACAAACCAAGGAGAGTAACAACAGCAACATATACTTGTTTGTGCCATAACAGTAACTCAGCTTTGCTCTATACCGCAAAAGAACATTCTATCCTTGCTTGTGCCATAATAGTAACTCAGCTTTGTCCCCACCACAAGAACAGTCTATTCTTGTTTGTGCCATAACAGTAACTCACCTTTGCCCCCCTAAGAACAGCCTATCCTTGTTTGTGACGTAACAGTACCTCAGCTTTGCTCCTCCCAAAAATAACTGGAAAATGACACATTTTGCTAACAAACCATATTTGAAATGCTAAGAATACTGTCAAAGGAACTGTCCCTGAAACATTTGTACATATTTATTACAGAACATTCCATTTTCATGTATTGGCAATCATGTGTACCTGTTAAATGGCTTGACAAGCATGGCAGCACCATCAGCACTTGTAACTAATTCATACAGATAAAAAGTGTAAAAGCCTTTCCTTCAAATTTTTCTTAAATACATTCCAGCATATGCAATATATAGCTGACAAAATGCAAGCATACCTTTTGAAGTTCAGTATTCCTCTGTGTAGATATAACATGAAGAAAAAAAGCGTATGTGCATTCTTTCCAACATAAGCAAGGCTCCTCACCTTCAGTTTACCAAGCTACATGGTTGCCTTTTTATATGATGTAGATTCTGGGCTGTTACCACAGTGAATATGCAAATGAGGTGTTAACTCATTAGAATTGCTGAATCCTAAATACTTCGATCCGTGTAGGAGATATAAGCATAGTGTAGGCACTCCCTCATTGTTTCTTGTTAATGGATTGCAACTGTGAATGATTTCTGGCAGGGAGAAGGAAAACACAAGAGCACTACAGGCTTCCTCAGTTACACTGGGAGAGTCATGTTAGATCTACAAAGTGTTAGATATAAGGTTGGAGATGTAAGTAAGCAGCACACAATTCACAAGCTGTGTTCCGGAACTTTCACTCTGCCCTTCATTTGTTGGCAACTGCATATGGTATTATTTCCAGTTAATATCCTGACAGATTTTACGGTCAATGATATAGAATGGCTTACACACTGCATGGGTCAGAATAAAAGTCAGACAACTGAAGAATGACCAACAAACCCAGAAAGGTAAAACAGAACTGTATATTTGCAAGCAATAATCATAACAGTTTGTGTGATCACTAAGTGCACTACAGCCAAAAATAATACTTGTACAAATAACAGTTGTATGGTTTGATATCACTGCAGATGCTGCTGCAGATAGTTGTGTGCACATTGAGTTTAGTTCTGTGCTGCAAAGCTGTTTGTGTGACAAAGAGGGATAAGGCACCCATCTTGTCTTCTGAAGGTGCATGGGAGTGAGAGTTCAAATCCAGACCTATACAGAAATATCTTATGTGTACGAACATTGTCTAGTGTATATATCATAGATTGATTTTCCTCATTTCAAATACTTCTCCCTTTGTTTCTTTTTTTTTCTTTTCCATCTTTTTTTTTTTTTTTGCCCAGTGTTTGTGCTATGCAGCGCTTAGCGCAAACACAGGAAACGGAGACAAAAATTATGTCAGGTTTGGCTGTCCTTATCTCCTTTGCATGAATTGTGGCAGTGCACAAACTGGACAAGTGGACCACTCAGGAAGCAGACAGAACCCAGAAAGACAAAAACAGAAACCACAGGCATTCAATTAATACTGTTGGGCATCATGCAAACCTGCTAAGTGGTGTTCCACGGTGGTAAATAGTGAGACCGTAAGAATGATTACAAAAATAGGGAATTTCATGTAACTAGTCCTGTGGCAGCAGGTTTAAGTTTAGGGCTGAAGTAAAGACATTCCTGGGTTCTAGTAGAGGGTGTGCAACATTTTTTTTTACTGTTGTGACACTGCAGTTTATAGCAATGAACTGCAACATAGGCAAGTATTATTCCAACCTTCTTGTGGCAACACATATACGTGTAGGACTGCCATTCACACATTCTTTGGTTCTAATACAGGATATTCTATACCCTTTTACTGTTGTTTCACTTCCAATTATATTCACTCTTACTGATAACACTTTCGGTAGTGGACCTGATAGTCATTACATGTATGAGGGATGAGACACTATTATTATGTCAGTTATTTATTTATTTCACTAGCGATGCATTATCACATTTATTATCAAATGTCTGCCTGTGGGTGTAATGTGTACTAAAGTCATGTAAGTATAATACTGCTAATGCTGCTATGTGCACTTGAATGGCCTTCACATTTGGCTAAGACACATACACAACTGCCTGTACAGCCAATGACCTTGAAATTGCAATTACAATTATTTAATTCATCTCTGCTTGGCACTGCTGCTCTCTGCGCACCATCACGCAGACTGTTCAGGGGTTGTGCACAGCTGAGAAATGCATGTGCACACAATAGTAAATGCAATAACTGGAAGTGGGGGGAAAGCATCTGTGTCCATTGCTCTACCTCTGTGGCAGGCATGGCAGGCATTTGTGGGAAAGGTGTCAGGTTTAGGGCACATAGATATAGTGTCCAGGAGTCCAAGATTTTTGAATAACCACAGTGACAGGCTTCTGCAGGGGGACTATTCTAGTTCCAAGTATAAGACGGAGGCTTGGGTTAGTTTATCCCAGGCTGTACCTAGTGCCACCACTATCCTGTGCACTGGTGACCAATGTAAGCATCACTGTGGTGACCTATGGAGAAAGAAGATGGATACTCTCGACCATTGGATTGAGGAATGTATGTCTGCGCACATCCCACACCTATGTAAGTATCAACAACAGAGAGTACTTGTAAGACTTAAAAGCTGAATATAGACAAGAATGGTACTCATGATGGTGTTTTGTTCTGTTCTGTTTGTCTACAGCTACACATGATTGTGAGGTCATTGTCTGAATCCAAGGTGCTAGACTGGCGAGAATGAGGGAATGTGGGATGTATGCAGCAGAAGAGTAGAGTAATTGTAGCATTAAAAGTTAAAGATAGCTGTCCTGGTATTTTGTAGAGTTATATCAAATTGAGAATTCATATCCCAACTGTAAAAGCAAGTATGCATGCATTAGTCTGTAGCACAAACCAACAGTAGAATATTACACTTTAGTCAGAGGTTATAGGGTCAAATGCCACACTGCCCAACTATACAATAATGTTATTTTTTTCAATTACATTTAAATTAAATTAAAACCACTATACCAGTGGCACAAATGCCATGCTGTAAACTGCAATCTGTATAACTGTAACATGCTTATGCGATATATGCACATATCAAGGATTAATGGGTGCAATCTGTAGTATAGTGCGCATCTGTTAGGAGCCGGTAGTCATAAATGTAAAAGTTAAGATAATAGAGTCAAATAATCACATTAAATTGTATTAATGTATTGTGTGTCACATATGAAGGCACTGATCTTCTCTCTTTTTTCTCTCACCCCAACCCTCATCTCTCTCTCTTTTTTTTTTAATTTTAATATGTGTCATTAAAATGTGCCCATGTCATCCATGTATACCATATCACTAAGTGCTCCACAGCACAGTGGCGTAGGCCTGCCCTACAGGATCTGCCTGCCCCCCACCACTGGCACCAGCACCATTGCCCAGCACATCTGGGAGACAACCTGGCAGCACTGCCTCTGCTGCCCCTGCACTACTTACTCACTCAGGTAGTCCTGCCCTGGAGACTGGTCCAGTAGTACCATCCAGGAGCAGTGACAGAGGTGGTGATTTTCTCACCTCAGTTGCCAGGGACGGTGCATAGGGTTGTGTGCCACACTGTTGGTGCGGCTGCAGAGGCTGTTCTCCCTCATTTTGTGCAGTGCTAGGAGGAGGAGGAGAATGAGATGTCAAGTACTCCAGCCAAGATGGAGTGATCTGACACTAATGACAGTCCAGTGAGTGAGCTCTCAATTCTCACTGTCACCCAGCTTGACGATCATGGGTTTGGTATGTCCACACCCTCACCCCAATCATGGTGTCCTCTAACCTTTTGTGTCCATCACTATCCCTGTCTCTTGTCTTGTTTGTCTTGTCAGTCTGTGATTGCTTGCTCACCAATCCAACTTATCTGACCCAGACATACCTAAGTACATTCCTCAACATTCTTCTCTCTCTCTCTCTCTCTCTCTGTCACTCTCTCTCAAAAAAAAAAAAAATCATCCCATACATAGTTCTCCATTTCACATGTCTTCTTGACACACTTGATTAAGTCCAGTTGGCTATACAACATTATTGTGTTGTGGTTACCCCTCTCCCTGGAGGTCACAGTCCAAATTCAGTTCATATTTTGCGCATATGTTCAGCTTACACTGTTAAGGAAATGAATAGCTATGGTTCCTTCCTAGCTCCCTCATGCACATTCCTCTATCACTTTCCATTTGTTCTTCCCCCTGTTTGCTCCCCCATTTCATCACTTCCCTGTCTACCCAGTTCTAATACCTTTAATCTAGTCAAAAAATAGAATCACACATACCACACACAAGTTGCTGGACCAATAATGGATCCCTTCACTTTTTGGGATTCATGTTTGTGTGAAGGTCCACATCATGCACCAATGATGGGACGCAGCAAGCAAGTGCTGTTAGCCCTGCTCAATGCCGCTTAACATCGCTGGGCTAATCCAACACACAAACAGCAACATATGTCATATGCACAATTCATGTCATTGTATTATCTCTAACTAATGAAAAATATTTCAAACTATTAGATACGCCTGTATTTTAACCCAATACCATCTGGCCCCATATACCCGTGGTAGTGGTGCTGCGGTAGCATTGTTGCCTCACAGCAAGATGTTATTATTCATAGGTTCATAGGTTCATACTAAGCTATCTGCCCGAGGGCATTTATAAGCCTTGCCAGAGTATGTTTGGCTTTTGCCACCCATTTTAAATTGATTTTGCTATGCCCTTTTTCGAGGTTAGCATACTGTGCCTCTGTCTAACAGTGGCACAGAAGTGATACCAGGGATAAACCTACAATCTCCCATCCACTCATCAAGTTTCCTCTTGAAGAGAGTCAATGAGGGACTCTGCCTAACCTGGACTGGGATTTTATTCCAGAGTGAAGGGAGCCTCTGGGTTTTGAATCTGTCCCTCCAGCATGTCCTATTTATTTCAGTGCTAAGGTTCAAGTCTCTCAAGTGCGTAGCTCGATGGGATTTAGATTTTTTGAGGTGCAGCATGTCCCTTGATTCCGGGTTGGACATGGCTTTATATGTCAGGCACAGATCGCCTCTGAGCAGGCAGTATGCCACTGAGTAGAGCTAGAGTTTCTTTAACCGGGCAGCATATGGCATCTGTTTGAGCCTTTTGATCCTCTTGGTGAGGTACTTTTGGGGTCTTTCCAGTTGCTGTAGGTGTTTGGTAAGGTACATCCCAAAAGGGGCATTGTACTCGATTATGGGCCTGATGAGGGATGAGTAAAGAGGCATGATGACCTCCCCTAATCTAGATGTGAATCCCTTCATGATTAGGTGGGCTATATAAAATGTTTTTCTAACCACTTTGGCCACGTGGTTGTCAAGTCCCTAATTACTTCTTCTGTACTTAATGGATTACCACCTATGTGGTAATTTGTGGGCACTTTGTTTTTGCCAAAGGGGATGACTATACACTTTTTGGCGTTTAGCTTGAGGCCATGGCTCTGGCAATAGTTGTCTGTTTCTATGAGGCCCTTTTGGAGGATGCTTGTGTTGGCTGGAGAGTCGATTATGGCGCCCAGTTTGCAGTCATCTGCAAACTTGGTCAGCCACAGTCCTTCCGTGTTGGCATGTACCTCCGAGAAATATATACCAAACAAGAGAGGTCCCAATACTGAGCCTTGTGGGATGCCACTTGTAACTGGTTTGGAGTCTGACATGGCTCCAGCAATTCTAACCATGTGGTCTCTGTCCTTGAGCCAGTTTGCAACCCATCTAGTGACATAGGGGTTTATATTTAAGCTGGTGAGCTTATCTATAATGCCAGAGTGGGGTATTGTATCGAAGGCTTTTGCGAGGTCCAGGTAGGCTGTGTGGACCACCTTCCCTTCGTCAATGGCCTTGGTGACTGTTTCAAAGAAGTCGACCAGGTTTAAGAGGCAGGATCTGCCCTTAACAAAGCTGAACTAGGTAGGATCCAGTGTCTGTAGGCCCCAATATCTTTATTTATGAGGTCCATGATGATCTTTTCCATAGCTTTGCAGACCAAGCTAGTCAGGCTTATGGGGCGATAGTGTCCAGGGTCTGTTAAGGTACGACCTTTATGGAGAGGGACCACTGTTGCTGTATGCCACTCTTTGGGTACATATCCTGTAGTAAGGCTGAGACTGAACAGTAGTTTTATGTTTGGGTTTAGCTCTTCTTGGAGTTCATGTAGGACACAGCCCGGGACACCATCCGGTCCCATTGATGCTGTGTTTTTTGCTTTGGAGAGAGCGGCTCTTACCTGAGCATCTGAGATGTCAGGGGGGCAGCACTCTGCTGGGATAGATATTTGCCCTTTTGGGGGGGGGGGGAGTTTGCGCAGAACCTGTCAGCTAGGACGTTGGCAATGTCTGTGGGTTTGGTGTATTTTTTGTCATTTTGGACTAATTCTGAGCATATCTCGGAATTCCAACCCAGGTTCCTAACATAACTAAAGAAAGCCTTGTGATTATCCTTAGTGTCCTGTGCAATTTTTCTCTCGAAGCTGGCCTTAGACGATTTTATGAGTGCCCATAGTTTTTTGCTAATACTGATCAGAGATGCCTTCCCTTTTTGGGATTTTTCTCTATCATGTAGTAGCTTCCTCCTTCTATTGTATAGTTTGTTTATGGCTGGGGTCCACCAGACAGGACGTCTGCCTTTGGAGGAACAGTGAGATTAGTTTATGGTCTGATCTTACCAGTGAGGGATACACTTCTGGTCTGGAGCATAGAGTCCCCATGTTGGTGATGATCAGGTCCAGTATGTTTTCCCCTCTTATGGGAGTGGTAACAAAGTTGTTCCATAGCATTTGAGTTTATGAATTCTAGGAACCTTTGGGCTAGGGTGTTGGAGCTAGAGTAATGCTCCCAGTCTATGTTTGGGTAGTTGAAGTTGCCCAATATAATGGTGTTTGGAGAGACCTTCATATTTTCCAGTGTTCTCAGGAAGGCCGAGTGGGGTTCCTGGGTTTGGGAGGGTGGTCTGTAGCAGGCTATAAACTGTCGTGTTCGATTCTCAGCTAGAGCGTCTTCTGTGTGGAGGCATGCGTGAATGGGTGTGCCTTCGTTGAAGGTTGTGCATCAGGGCTGGTAACTCGGCACATAAAAATCCACTACCAAACATTAGCGGACCGGAGTTCCACTGTGGCGACCCCTAACTGGGATAAGCTGAAAGACACAACAACAACAACAGCAACCATCTGGCCCCATAAAGGAATATATCAATACATGCTGCCACAGAGTCAGTTAAGCAGCAGGTGTATTTCATAGACTCAATACTAACTGTCAGAATTTGAGAATGCAGTTTGTTTTTATGCACTGCTTAGCTATCTGCAGACGTGTATCTTGCATTCCTATGCACTTTGCTAACGGTTGCACAAACCCGCTGCTTGCTGTACTATAATGTATACATTATGCTGCATTACTTCTGTCTACTTCCCATTTCCTGCATATGAAATGAAATTCCATGCAAAAACATTACAAACCGAGGCCCCTATCTAACAATATATACACATTTACAATACATCCATGTGTTGCCATCCCCACAAGCTCTGTAACCCTGGTGTCTCAGTACTTTTTCCACACATATAATACCTATGCTATAGAAAGTAATATCAAATGTTGTCTTATGCAATGCACATCAACCTGGTAACATGCAGAACTACAACTATTGACCCATATGCCTAAAAAGGCTTATCTGCAAGGCTAGGGATGGAATCAGCATCGACCTTATCCACGTGAACATAGGTGACCTTCAACACACTTGATCTAACCCATTTTGTTGTTGGTAAGGGTAGATCTTGCTTACTGAACTTTATGGACAGCTTGGATACTGACCACAAATACCTGGATGATTGATAACAGGACATACTGCCTATGTTGAGATTTTCAAGCCCTTTGACAGTATCCCCCATTTGTGTCTCAGTGAAGATCTCCCATATGGAAATTAAGCCATACAGTGGTAGACAGATAGGCAACTGGCTCACCGAAAGAACACACACTCAGAGAGTTGGGGAATGCACCTCCACCACTAATCACTACTATTAGAATACCACAGGGATCTGTGCTGCGCTCTCAATTGTTTACTGTTTACAAACTACTTCCCTAAAGTGCAGGCACTGGTAGATTGCCTGTGGTTTACTAAGATTGCAGATGACTGTTAACTGGACACACTAATACAGAGTCCCCCAGTGATGGCAACATATGACAGAAGGGGCTACTACCCACAAATGATTGGTGCCAAACTCACAGAATGAACCTTAAAGCATACAATGCCTCGATGTCTACTACTGAAATGAAGTGCCTGTGTTAATTATGATCTAGATAGCACCCCCTCTAAGCAAGTGTCGTGAGACTTTGGAGTACATGTTAACATCAATCTACACTTTAGCACTATGCGTCATTAGTGTTGACACACACATTCTGCATTTCACACATCATGCATATGAAAATCACATCCATGACCAGGGTAGTATATCTCTGCTGTACTCTTCCCTTATCACACCCATAATGGAGTACAATGCTCACATCTGTCTGTACCTCACCAGACACCTGCAGCAATTGGAGAAAACATAGGTTTGTGCCTTTGAGACTCCAGGGCCTACAAACATCATATACATGGAAATACTGAAAGACCCGTCACTGCACTCAGTATCGTGCAGGCTTCTGAAAGGTGAACCATGTCTGCCTTACAGGGCAGTCTCAGACCCTGACCTTCTGGAAATGCTGGACATCTGAAAATGCAATGGGGCAAGACTAATTTGACCAAGGGTTCTCAACCCAGCCTGTGAGATAAACAGAACATGGTGGGGAGACAGACATATCAAAAGATTCAGACCCCTATGTAATAGGCTCCCAATGCATATCAAGCAGTGCTTCTCAATTAACCTATTCAAGTGCTACCTTAACTCCTGGTTGGGTGATTGTAAAGTCAACTCTGGGATGGAACCTGTGTCCTTTATGGACAGGACCACTTGGTGCTGATCACAAAATCACTCTAATAAAAAGGTCCATCCAACTATACTCAATAAGAGTATTTGGATTTTTCCGCAGCTAGGCTTCTAAACACCATACGGCGATTAGGCTAGCAGCCTCCTATGAATCTATGAAGCTAGGATCCTATACATCCCAGTCAACATCTTGTATCCCATATGTCTTGCTGATGCCATCTAATATATGTTCACCTGCATTCTTGTAAATGTCAGACTTGTGCCTTGGTGCTTGCATAAAATATTGTGTTCTGTAGCCTGTGCACCTAGATATGCAAGGGTTCTGTTCTCACTGCAGTCAACTAGCGTGTGTGTGTGTGTGTGTGTGTGTGTGTGTGTGTGTGTGTGTGTGTGTGTGTGTGTGTGTCTAGACAGAAGAGCAGAAATGTATATCCCATAGTTACTGCTGCATTACCATGGATTGACAGTATTTTGATTCTTGCAGAACTTTACGTATCCATTTCATGCATTCCCCCCAAACATCTTGTCTCCCACATGGCCTGCTGATATAATTTACTATAAGTTCACCTGCAGTCTTGTAAAAGTCATATTTCTGCCACAGCACTTCTATAAAGTACTGTGCTCTGTAGTCTGTCTACTTAGATAGGTAGGAGTTCTATTCTCACTATAGTCAACTGTGTGTGTGTGTGTGTGTGTGTGTGTGTGTGTGTGTGTGTGTGTGTGTGTGTGTGTGTGTGTGTGTGTGTGTGTGTGTCTGTGTGTGTGTGTGTCTGTGTGTATGTGTGTGTGTGTGTGTGTGTGTGTGTGTGTGTGTGTGTGTGTGTGTGTGTGTCTGTGTATGTGTGTGTCTGTGTGTATGTGTGTCTGTGTGTATGTGTCTGTGTGTGTGTGTGTGTGTGTGTGTGTGTGTGTGTGTGTGTGTGTGTGTGTGTGTGTGTGTGTGTGCTGTTGCCTGAAATTACAGAAAGCATTTTACATCAGCATGTGGGACACTGTGATATTCTTCTCAACAGACACTGCTGTCATCAGCTATAAAGTGTTGTCTGACAAACTCCAAGTCAGACTTGTGCAATGGTGCTTGCATAAAGTACTGTGTTCTGTAGTCTGTGTACTTAGATAGCTAAGGGTTTCATTCTCACTGCAGTTAACTGGGGTTGTCTGTGTGAGCGAGCTATTGTTTAACATTACAAAGAGCATTTTACACCAGCATGTGGGAGACTGTGGTATTCTTCTCAACAGACACTGCTGATGTCATCAGCTATAAAGTGTTGTCTGACACACTCCAATTCAGACTTGTGCAATGGTGCTTGCATAAAGTACTGTGTTCTGTAGTATGTGTACTTAGATAGCTAAGGGTTTCATTCTCACTGCAGTTAACTGGGTTTGTCTGTGTGAGCGAGCTATTGTTTAACATTACAAGGAGCATTTTACACCAGCATGTGGGAGACTGTGATATTCTTCTCAATAGACACTGCTGATGTAATCAGCTATAAAGTGTTGTCTGACACACTCCAATTCAGACTCGTGCAATAGTGCTTGTATAAAGTATTGTGTTCTGCAGTCTGTGTCCTTAATTAGCTAGGGGTGCCATTCTCACTGCAGTCTGTTGGGTTTGTGTGCGTGAGTGAGCTGTTTGACATTACAAAGAGCATTTTACACCAGCATGTGGGATACAGGGATATTCTCCTCAACATATGCTGCTGATGTCATCAGATGTTTGGATACGCAAAACTCTCCAGAGGGCAGGGTCAGACACTGGCCTGGAGGCCAGGCAGAGATTACATCATCCTATATCAGACAGATTACAGTGACATGGCTTTAACTCTATCCATATATATTATTGCATGGTCTGTAGGCCTTGTGGTATCTTGCTGAGAAAGCCCTGTGGTCTCCCCAGCTGCCGCATGTGTCTGCTAAGGTGCATGCAAAAGAGAACATTGTACTCTATTGCTGCTCAGATGAAGTTTGAATAAAGTTCTGTCATACAATTCTAAGATATGAATATGAGGGCATGATGCATGATGTGCCCAACAAAGACTTTCAATACCAGTGTGGACACTTGGTGTTTGAAGTTCAGAATGCTATCTACATGTGTTCTCAGTTCTGGCATCACTGGGTGTCAACATATTAAGACTGTTGTCAGTGCTGTGATTGACATGGAATTCCACTTTTCAGATGGGCAACATAAAAAAGACACATTTCTGCATTTAATTGTAGACTGTATGTCTTGGTCTCCACTTATTTGTATGTGTTAGCTCCTCCTGTACTGTTATCATCATTGGTGGACTCAGTGATTGCACCCAGTATGCAATAATCACCAAACTTGGTAAGCCAAAGGACATATACTTTAGGCTGAACTGTCCAAACAGTGAAGGGCCAAGCACAGAGATCTGTGGTTTGCCAGTGGTGACAACTCTACTGCTACAGGCTGATTCACCAACTTTAACATGTGTTCAGTCAGTGAGCCAGTTGGTTACACATCTCTGATGTAAGGGTTAATTCCCAGCTGGGAGGGTTTCTCAATGATACCTGCATGGGAGATTGTGTCAGAACCATAGGACATATCATGATATCCAGTATGCACTGTCTTGCCTTCATCCAGCCCTATCACACAGAAGCAATGGCATGTGGCAACATCACAGATCACCTATGGTGTGACTCAGCACATACACCTTCCTGATATGGTTGAATACACATTTCAACACACTATCCACTGGGGCTATATTCCCTTACAAGGGCGTACATCAACATGCATCCATATGTGTAGAGGGGACAGCACCTGAAGCATGCATATATAAAGACATCCTGACATTCCTTGACTGTGAAGTAGACCAACTTGTGATAATGGACCTCTTCTACATGTACACTAGTCATATTTCATCTGCATGTAACAGACCTCTGTGAGCTGTTAATGCTACATCATGTGGGTTACATCTGATAGATATCCTGAAAGAGGTAATCAAGGGCATGCATGATGGCAACAGTATCATTTTGTGGAACTTGATCAGGTCAAGGCATTTGACACAAATCCAAACTGAGGTATTCTATCAACACTGTCATATGTGGCCATAAACAGCTATATCACCAAATGGTTAGACCAGTGTATCACATACATGACACCTCACCATGTTGAAATGTGTGATGTGCCCTATACCTCAGGTCCAGTGATCAGGTCCATGCATCAGGGATGTCTGATAGGCCCTTTCCTGTCTATTAGTTAAGTGATAGATATCACAGATGATATATACATGCTGTACCAACACAGCTGCCTGAAGGACTATGGAATGCAACCAATCATTGAATCTAACTGTAGCATTACTATAATACAGACAGTAGCAAAACATTACATACACTGCTTCTACAGGCATGACATCTGCATTGACAACACACATGGAGGAATTTGTTAATTCAGGAAAGAAACAACACACAAGTATATAGTAGACATCCTACGCTATAATCAGACCAAAAAGTATGTGACCCATGTGGTGGTGTAGATGGTAAGTGGTACATCCACCAGCATGTGATCACAGTGCTGACTACTCCCTTGAATGTAACACAAGTGCTGGGTATGTGAAGGACATCCACATCAGTGTCCATAATACCTTCATGTTTCCTAGCCTTCATCATACCAGTAACTGTGTAGAATGCACCCTTCTTCATATACCTCCAGACACATCTTCCAGTGATGTGTAACTGAAGTATACCACCTTTGCCACAGTGAGCTGTCACACAGCTTACTGGCCATACCAAGGTATTCTTTCTGTGGAATTTACATGACTGTCTGATGGTGTGGGATGCCAGTCAAGTTGTTAAACCAGATCCATGTGTGCTACCTGTTCTGCTTATGCACACACTATATGCATAGCTGTTTGATAACATTAATGTCATGTATATCATTCATAACAGTGTGGACTGTGCTCTCTCTCTCTCTCTCTCTCTATATATATATATATATATATATATATATATATATATATATATATATATTAGCCTGTATTGCCCATAGTGTGCCATACAGGTATAGCAATGTCCCTCCTAACATCTCCAGCAGATGTTACAGAGCTAAGACAGCGTACATAGTTACTCTTATACAGTGTGGATATAGCATAGCAGCTGTTCAGGTGTGTATGCTGAATAACGTCTTATCACTGTAAATCACATATATCAGAGACACTGGGATTAGAGGTGGAATTATGGTTGGTTCTTGTAATGCTTTCCATGAGCCTTTACCTGTGCCCACCTTGCTGGTGACCTCTACTGAGAGTGCACTCATATACTATTTGCAATGATGCATGATAGATCCTAGTCTGTTATGATAGTGCATGTTGCTTTTACTAAGTCTGTCTTTCTAAGTACTTTTGTTGACCAGTTCCCACTTCTATACTTTTCTAGCAGAGACATCCCTTATCTTATTTGCTTTATAGTTTTCTCTTTTTGACGCATCTATGATGGTATTTGATTTATTCCTTTCCTTTCCCTTACAGACCTGTGTTTTTGGGGTTAGACTTTATCTGTTACTAACTGAGCTGCAGACTAATATATCTTATTTCTGTTACATCACATGAATTTCTTTTAATTGGCTTGATTACTGTGTTCATCAGTTTTATCAGACTTCTAACATTTTGGATCTGACTGACTTTCTGTATTTTATTTTTCATCAATTTTCATATGTCTATCCATCTCTAGGAAATCAAGCACCTTTTCCCTTAGATCTTTTTCTTCTAAACTGAGAGCACATTCTTTAGTCTCCATTTACTGTGTGCATTCTATAGGCAGTTCCAAAACATCTTTCTGTCTTTCTGTGACATATTCTCTTCAGCTTCATCCTACATCATCCATTGCTCTTTTATATAGGAACTCGCAGGCCTATCACTCCATAACATTGACTATGTCAGAGTTGCCACTGTTTTCTGTTTCTTCTTTTGCTGTGCAACTCCAAATGAACTCCTGCACTGGTTTCCTACTGAAGTCACTAGAATATCTTCATGTGGTGTTCATTCACTAATCAGATTCTTTCTGTTCCATCTTTTTCTCCTTAATTAGGTTCATAGGTAGGTACTAGGCTATCTTCCCGAGGGCATTTATAAGCCTAGCCAGAGTGTGTTAGCTTTCACTACACCATTGATTAATTAACTGTGCCTCTGTCAAGCAGAGCCAATAAAGTGATCCCAGGGGTGTATTTTCTGTTACCCATCCACTCGTCAAGGCTTCTCTTGAAGACTGCTAGTGAGGGGCTCTGCCTAATGTAGTTAGGAATTTTATTCCATAGCATGGGGAGTCTCTGTGACAGGCAGCTATCCCTCCAGCATGTTCTATCTATTGTTGTGGAGAGGTATAGCTCACTAGAGCACGTGGCTCGCAGTGACTTGGATTTCTTTAGGTGGAGCATGTCCATCAATTCTGAGTTGGACATGGCTTTGTATGTCAGGCAGAGATCACCTCTGAGTAAGTGATATGCCACTGAGTACAGCCAGAGTTTTTTCAGTCGGGCTGCATAGGACAAATGTTTGAGGCCAGTAATCCTCTTGGTGAGGTGCTTTTGTGGTCTTTCAAGCTGTTGGAAGTGTCTTGTGAGGTACATCCCAAATGGGGCATTATAGTCTATGATGGGTCTGATGAGTGACGAGTAGATGGGCACTATAACCTCTATTTCTAGATGCGAACCCCTTAGTAATTAGATTGGCCACATAGAAGGATTTCAAAACTACTTTGGCAATATGATTGTCAAAGGAGAGATTATTATCTACCTGAGTCCCCAGATCTCTTATTACCTCTTCTGCATTAAGGGGACTGCTGCTTATGTGGTAATTTGTGGGTGTTTTGTTTTTCCCAAACGGGATGACTATGCATTTTTTGGCATTTAGCTTGAGGCCATGACTTTGACACCAGTTGTCTGTCTCAGTAAGGCCTTTTTGGAGGATGTCCATGTCAGCCGGAAAGTCAATTTATGGCTCCCAGTTTGCAATCATCGGCGAATTTGGTTAGCCATAGTCCTCCTGTGTTTGCCTGTACTTCTTAGGTTCATAGGTTTATACTAGGCTATCTGCCCTAGGGCATTTATAAGCCTAGCTTGAATGTGTTTGGCTTTCGCCACCCATTTTAAATTTATTTTGCTATGCCCTTTTTCGATGTTAGTATACTGTGCCTCTGTCTAACAGTGACACAGAAGTGATACCCGGGGTAAACCTATGATCTCCCATTCACTCATCAAGATTCCTCTTGAATAGAGTCAATGAGGGACTCTGCCTAACCTGGACTGGGATTTTATTCCAGAGTGAAGGGAGCCTCTGGGTTATGAATCTGTCCCTCCAGCATGTCCTATTTATTTCAGTGCTGAGGTTCAAGTCTCTCGAGCACGTAGCTCAATGGGATTTGGATTTTCTGAGGTGCAGCATGTCCATTAATTCCGGGCTGGACATGGCTTTATACATCAGGCAAAGATCGCCTCTGAACAGGCAGTATGCCACTGAGTAGAGCTGGAGTTTCTTTAACCGGGCAGCATATGGCATCTGTTTGAGCCCTTTGATCCTCTTGGTGAGGTACTTTTGGGGTCTTTCCAGTAGCTGCAGGTTTCTGGTAAGGTACATCCCAAAAGGGGCATTGTACTCAATTATGGGCCTGATGAGGGATGAGTAAAGAGGCACAATGACCTCCCCTGATCTAGATGTGAATTAAATATAATTATTATACAATATATAAATAAAAATTAAATATAAACCCCTATGTCACTAGATGGATTGCAAACTGGCTCAAGGACAGAGCCCACATGGTTAGAATTGCTGGAGCCATGTCAGACTCCAAACCAGTTACAAGTGGTGTCCCACAAGGCTCAGTCCTGGGACTGAGATCAAAGAAACAGATTTGAGTGCTGAAACTAGAAAACTGGCTAGTTATAAGAAAAAAAAAACGAAGCTAGAAGGCTTCCCTCCAACACAGAAGGGCTTGGGGGCTCAGAAGCCTACAAATAGTCTATACCACTTAACAGGAAAGGCAGGAAACAAGCTTAATTTTTTTTTCTTCTGTTTCCCAGATGCTCTCTTTGTACACAGTAGGAGTGACTGAAATCAGAATATGATCTCATTGCACTCAGTTGAGTGAGCAAATGAGATGGGCCCAGAAGGAGTATCCAAACACAAATTTACAAGAGGGGCGGGCAGTTGCAAGGCCACTAAGATTAACACCAAAACAAAAACAGGGAGGTGGGTGGGACTAACTGAAGAGCAGAGTCAAAACTTCCAGTTCAGTTAATATTCCTTCCACACAGTTAAAATCAATTTAAATACTGTATTTTTTTGAAAAAAAAGTGCAGATAAAGATACTTAAATTCTCTTATACGTCCAGTTGAATACAACAAGTTCTTAGCCGGCCAAAGCTGAGGTTTTTAAGCAGAAAATATTTCACACTGTACCACTTAAATAGGCAAGGACAGGAAATCAAAGAATGTGGCTACCCCCACAACTGCAATTACTAACAAATAATAAAATGCAAGCAGCACCAACTGAAGAGCAGAGTCAAAATGTCCAGTTCAGTTAATATTCCTTCCAAACAGTGAAAATCAATTTGAATACTGTATTTTTTTGAAAAAAAAAAGTGCAGATAAAGGTACTTAAATTCTCTTATACGTCCAGTTGAATACAACAAGTTCTTAGCCGGCCAAAGCTGAGGTTTTTAAGCAGAAAATATTTCACACTGTACCACTTAAATAGGCAAGGACAGAAAATCAAAGTATGTGGCTACCCCCACACCTGCAATTACTAACAAATAATAAAATTCAAGCAGCACTAACTGAAGAGAAGAGTCAAAACTTCCAGTTCAGTTAATATTCCTTCCACACAGTTAAAATCAATTTAAATACTGTATTTTTGGAAAAAAAAAGTGCAGATAAAGGTACTTAAATTCTCTTATACGTCCAGTTGAATACAGCAAGTTCTTAGCCGGCCAAAGCTGAGGTTTGTAAGCAGAAAATATTTCACACTGTACCACTTAAATAGGCAAGGACAGGAAATCAAAGAATGTGACTACCCCCACACCTGTAATTACTAACAAATAATAAAATTCAAGTAGCACTAACTGAAGAGCAGAGTCAAAACTTCCAGTTCAGTTAATATTCCTTCCACACAGTTAAAATCAATTTAAATACTGTATTTTTTGAAAAAAAAAGTGCAGATAAAGGTACTTAAATTCTCTTATACATCCAGTTGAATACAACAAGTTCTTAGCCAGCCAAAGCTGAGGTTTTTAAGCCTTTTTAATTTCTGAGGTTTTTAATTTCTGAGAAATATATGCTGAATAGTAGGGGTTCCAGAACCGAGCCTTGTGGGACACCACTTGTGACTGGTTTAAAGTCAAACCTGGAGCCCTCTATTCTTATCGTGTGAGTTCTGTCTGTAAGCCAGTTGACAACCCATCTTGTGATGCAGGGGTTTATGTTCAGGCTGGTGAGTTTTTCTATAATACCTGAGTGAGGAATGGTGTCGAACGCCTTGGTGAGATCAAGGTAAGCTGTATGAACCACCTTTCCCTCATCTATGGCCTTGGTAACTGTCTCGAAGAAGTCAACCAGGTTTAATAGGCATGATCTGCCCTTAACAAAGGCAAACTGGGTTGGGTCAAGTGTTTGGAGGTTCCCAATGTCTTTGTTAATGAGTTCCATGATGATACGCTCCATAGCCTTGCAGACCAGGCTAGTCAGGCTTATGGGGTGATAGTTACCAGGGTCAGTTGTGGCCCCTCCTTTGTGGAATGGAATAACCATTGCTGTGCACCATTCTACAGCCACGTAGCCTGTGGAGAGGCTGAGGCTGAACAGCGTGTTTAGGTGGGGGGGGGTTAGTTTGTTCTGTAGTTCGTGCAAGACACAGCCTGGGACACCATCTGGTCCCATTGATGCTGTGTTTTTGGCTTTTGAAAGGGCTGTTTTCACCTGTGCTCCTGTGATTTCTGGGACACTACACTTTTCCAGTATTGTTGTGGGCCCTTTTGAAGGTGAGAGGGAGGTGAAGTTTGCACTGAATCTATCTGCCAGGATGTTGGCAATATCAGTAGGTTCAGTACATTTAGTGCTATTTTGCACTATCTCAGAGCATATCTGCAAGTTGCCACTTAGATTCTTGACATAGCTAAAGAAGGCTTTGTGGTTATCTTTCAAATCCTTGGCTATTTTTCTTTCGAAATTAGCATTGGATGATTTTATGAGGGACCTTAGTTTCTTACTGATACTGATCAAGGATGTCTTTCTTCTTGGGATTTGCTTTTTTTCTGAACTAGTTTCCTCTTTTTGTAGTATAACCGGTTTATGGCAGGAGACTGGTTTCCTTCTCTTAGGGGAGTGAGTCTTGGTTTTGCTAGGGATGGCACGATCCATGCATCCTTGTAGGTGCTCATACAGTGCAATTGTAAAGGATTATGCATCTTGGGCAGTATTATCCTTTAGCGTGGGGGCTGTGAAACTTACCTTTTCTGCCTTAAGTAAGGTGAAGTTTGCTTTAGAAAAGTTTTTCACTGTGGTTTCCTTGGTTGGGGGTGGTGGTGGGGTGTGGATATCCAGGGTGATTAGTTTATGGTCTGATCTAACCAGAGACGGGTTGACCTCCGGTACGGAGCACCTGTCGCCCATGTTGGTGATGACCAGGTCCAATATGTTGTGGCCTCTGGTAGAGGACTTTACTAGCTGATCCAGGGCACTTGAGATGATAAATTCCAGGAAGCGCTGAGCCTGGGAGTTTGTACTCAAGTAGTTTTCCCAGTTAATGGTAGGGTAATTGAAATCTCCCAAGATCAGGGTGTTCAGCAGGACCTTCATGTTTTCCGGTGTCTCCAGAAAGGCGGATTGGTGGTCCTGGGTCATGGAGGGTGATCTGTAGCAGGCCATAATTTGCATTGCAGATTTGCCCGATGTTAGTTGCACATGGATGATCTCAGAGGTATCATGCTGCCCCACTAACCTCGCGATGTGGGTATCCTTGATGAATATGGATACACCCCCTCCTTTTGTGTTTCGGTCCGTGTTCTGTGGCCGAAATGTGTGGTATGAGTTTGTAGCCCATTAGTGCTGGAGTGCTCTCTAGAGCCTTAAACCAGGTTTCAGTTACTGCACAGATGTCGACATTCTTCATACTTAGGAGTGCTTCGAGCACATGCATTTTGAGATTTAAACTCCTGTCATTGAGTAGCATAACTCTCATTTTTTTACTTGTGCTGTTTATGCAGGTGGGTTTGAATTTTGAGCCTTGCCTAAAAAAGTCACTATGGGGGCAGCAAAAGCCTTGGCCAGTATTCGAAAGCCAAGGGGTGACAGATGCAAGCCGTCTTTTGTGAAGCAATGTGGCTTGTCGAGCATGTCATCCCAGGCTGACAGACACTGGATCCCCTTTGAATGACACCAGAAGCTTAGCCAGTTGTTGAAATTGATCATTTCTTCTTTATACTGATGTATCATTCTTGGTGAAGGCAGTATGCTACTCAGGGTCAGGGTCATACCCGCCTGGGCTACATGATCAGAGAGCTCTTCCATGTCTCTTTTCATGTAGTCCAGGGAGGTATGGCTCAGGTCATTCACACCAACATGAACAATGACAGAGTAATATTTGTACTTGTTCTGGAGTGACATGAGTGCCTGTGTTATGTGGCAGATTCTGGCTCCCGACAGGCAGCTAACAGTAACCTTCTCCTCGTCCAGCCTAGTGAGTGGGGCGTCAGTGTGCCTGACTATTGAGTCGCCTATTACTAGTGTGTTAAGTAAGTTATTTTGCCTTAAGGGCTGTGATTGCACGGCACATTGATTTTGTGTTTTATGTGTTGTCTGGTTTGTGACGGGAGGTGCAGGTTTTGTGGGTGTCTGCTTTGGAGCTCTCTGACGTTTTTGCAGGTTTTTATTTAGAGCCTCCGAGTATGATTTTGTGTATTTATGTGTATTTTTTGCCAGTATTTAGTAGGTCTATGTGAGGCTGGAGTTGTGGTGCAAGTGTTAACCTTCTCCTCATGACTGTCTGTTCCAGTCTTGGGTGGAGACACCTTAGCCTCCAGTTTGGCTGTATAATTGCATCTCTCACATATGTTAGTGTTTTGTGGTAGGAGGAGAGGGCTGTCTGTGTACATGAGGCAGTTGTAACATTGCCTCAGGATACCCAGATTCACCAGCTGGACTGGGGAGTACACCTGAAGTTGCCCTTTGGTCATGCCTGAATAGTAGGGTGAGATGCTTAGTCGCTTGATTGGTGAGGGGTGGATAAAGAGCCTTGACCTGCTGGGCAGTCAAGTGTTGGAGTATATTAGTGCTTGCTATTAGGTCTGAGCAAGTGCTGAACTGTAGGATGCTTTCTGAGTGCTTAGGTTCAGAGTTAGACTAGTTTCAAGTGAAAAACTGAAGAGGAGACTTAGTGGAGCTGGGAATAATTTAACCCTAGCTAACCGGTGCTGCCCGGTGCACAAAACTGTGCAATGCATTTTTTAAACTACTAACTTCTGGGCTGGAACCACTCCTCCAGATACAGATGGCTGCTCAAAGTTCCCATCTCTCACAGGTGAACAGAGAAACTTCCCTCTATCCAAGTAAGGTATGGGCAACTCTGAAACTTTGGAGTTATTGTTCCATCATGCTGTTGGGATTACCAGAGTTGGAATTTCTGCAGTAAATCCTTCACTTCACAGGTAATCCATAGCTTCAGTTTCTATTTCTTTAACTTCTGCATTACTAATCCTCTTTTCTACTTTCCCCCTTTGTTTTCTTATGTTTTTCTTATGTAAAATTTTCCATATCCTGATGTCTTTGCCTCTATTTCTCGTCAAATATCTTTGGCGCTGCTTCTTGGGTGATTAGTTTTGCTTTGTACTTTGCATAAATATTGCACCAAATTGATATTTCTTCTTCAAATGTCTTCTGCTCCACCTGTTTCTCCTTATGTTGAGGACTTACTGTTCCATCATCCTGTGACATAACCTGTGTTAGACATTCTACACTAAATCCTTTATTTTGCAGGTATTCCACAGTTTCAGCTTCTATTTGCTTAACTTCTACTTTGCTAATATTCTGTTCTATTTTTACCCTTTGTGATCTTATTTTTGCATTGTGAAATTTTTTATACCTGGGTGCCTGTACCAGTACATTTCTTCTAATATATTTGAAATTACTTTTTTGTATTGATTAGTTTGGCTTTCTCCTTTGCATATATATTACACCATATCAGATCTCTCATTCTTTGCCATCCCCATGTTTCTTTTTTATACCTTTCAAAAATTTGTATGTTTTGTTCTTTATATTTTGGAACTTCCTCACTTACTTCTTTATTCAAACTACCCAGGGTTTCTTGGTCTATATAATGTTTTTCATGAATCTGTTGTTTTAATGAACACACATTTGCATTTGTAGCTTTCAACAACTTTTCTTTTGCAAGTATTTTTTTCTTTCCTGTAATTTCTCTTCTAATATTTTTGAATATCTTCTATATGGAAATTCTGGGCTTTTTGCATAATAGTAACAATACATAATTTCTTTCTTATCCTCAGTAGTCTACTCCATAATCTTTATGACTCTTTTTTGGCCCATCAGTATTTGTTTTTTGTGGACTACTACTTCCTTCTAGAGCATGAAACATTAGGGAAGGGGGTCTGAACTTTTTAAAACTGGCCAGCGCTTGGTTACCTTGGCAGATAAACCTATATACTACTGAGGCTTGTCTCCAGTTACATTGTGTAACTACATCTTTCTTTGCTTGTCAGTTTTATCGTCCCTCCATATGGACCCCAAATCATCTTTCCAGGCAGACCCTGAATGTTTCATTTTTATTTAAGCAAATGTTATGGGTTTCCTGTGTCATAGAGGGAGACTTAAACCTTGCAAGGATATGGTATGTGACATTGCCTGTAGCAATTTGAATATGAGGAAACTCAAGGGAAGCCTTTGTGGTTTAAGATGATTACATTTTAAAGCTTCACCATATGTGGGTCTATGTGTGTGGCTATAGTATCTGTGTTTCTGATAACCTGTTTGGTATTATAAGTGCTTGCTTATAGCCTTGTCTCAAGTTACGTGGTGTAATACATCTCCCACATACAGTATCAGTTTAAGAATTAGATTGTTGTCAGTAAACATGAGACAATTGCTGTATTACCTCCAGATACTCATATCCACTAAACTGGCTGCAGAGATGGTAAGAAGGAACATATTTATGATTAGTGATCTTTAATATGTAATCTACAAGGGGATGGTACAAGACATATTTACAGCTGGCTAGCTTTGGCAATAATCATGACTAAGACTAAACTTGTTGAACAGTGTTTCTCAATGCATAAACCAATTACTCTTTATGCAGATATGTAATGAAGAAATTTCAGAGTTGGATTTACAGGAAAATGGCACTACTAACCACTGCTGCATAATTCCAAGCCTTGCACAAACGTGACACCTTTTTACAGGCTCAGAAAACCAGTGAACAACCAAAATGGCCCTTTGGCCAATCACAGTAATCATACTAAGGTAATTGTCAGCACAAAATGAGACCAGGCTACTCTCTGCTGCCACTAGAGTGCAGACTTAACAATTCTATCTTAAATCACTGAAACAGCATGAACGTGCAGTAAATAATCAAATTAAACAGTAATCCAAGCTGAATGTGCAGAAAATAATCAGCCTATGCAGTAACACAGTTAGCAAACTCTTAAGCTATCCAGGAATGCAGAATTTAGCAGTTTAAATGCAGTGGCAAAAACAGTAGTACCCTTAAATGATTTAAAGTGCACTTTGCTCCTTCTCTCAGCAGAAGTAAAAGAGCAGCACCAATCCCAAGCTGCTTCCTGAGAAGTTGTATTACCCCAAATGTTTATGAGCTCATTCCACCTGCCATTGTCTTCTTTAATAGATACACTGGATAGAACTTACAGCAGATGGACACAACAAAAAGCCAAGCTACACAAAGGTCTGGAACAGATTCCTAACAGAAATGCAACCAGACCACCTACAGAAATTCCATACACACCGCCCTATCAGAGACTAATTAGGACCCCTGTGTTCCTTCTCTCACCAGGAGTAAAATTAACCCCAATCTGGTTTTCTAGAAGCAGGAAGAATAATTTTTCAGGCTTTCCAGTGATTAGTAGTCACTGTGAATGCTAGGAAGTAATGACTGTCTGCTCCTCCTCTCACCAAAAGCCATACAGAAGCAATAATCTCAAGGTGATTCATGAGAACCAGTTCCTAGTCTCACCAGTGATTGATGGTCTAGTTCCCAAATGTGTCTTTGCAGTCCATGGCAACTAATCTGCATTCTAAAATTGTTTTGGTCAGTATAAATATGAAAGAGAAGTTGGCTAGTTTGTAGACATCTACAAATTCACTCAATGGAATGCTGAAGGAGTTCCCAAAGGATACAGTTTTTTAAAGGAGGCCAGTAAATGCTCTGGGACTTAACAGGTGCTGACAGATAAAAATAACCTGGAATATAGACAGGCTGAGTGAGGAAATTGTAACACTGGGAATAAATCACACTGAAATAAGCTCCATTTAATGGTTTGCCAGAAAGCAGGAATGGACTAAAACTATTAAATTTATCGCTACATGCGTGGTGGTTTTACTGGGCAGACAGATGTCTATAGATATTGAGAACGTCTAGTTTCACTTAAAGTAAACTATAATCTGTCCAGTTATTTCATAACTGAGATCCTCAAATATTTGGTTAGTGAAGCAGTTCTAACAGGTCTAGGCAGCTTGAAAGGCAATGAAATGTTATGCAAACTGTGGAGAGGTTTGTCTAAGATTAATAAGAGGAAGTCCTTCTTGTCTACAGCCATATGTTACAAGGATTGTAGATATCAGGTTCAGCTGTAGTTTTCTGCTATTCTGCTTATTATCAATGTTGTTCAGACCATATCACTCAAATATCCACATTAGCAAGAGTATGACTGGACTCAATAACTAATGCTGATTTGGCTCTTAGGGATCCACAAGTACAACAGTCAATAGAAGCTGCACTGGAAAAAATGGAATATCATGAAATGAAGGAACACTTCCTATCTCACTCTCTCCAATCAGTAATTCATAATGGAAGCATCCATGCAGTAAATGGTGACAAATAACTGGATCAGAAGCTCTGCATTATCTTCAGGAAGTCAGACAGAAACTGTGGTTTTCCTGTGACACTCAGAACAGATTTCCCTTTTGGCAATATTGGCTATGATGAGTTGAGCAAACGATGATACAGAATGTTCTACCCCAGACCATCCAGTCATTGAGACTGAAAGGTTGGGGAAAGAAGACTGTAAAGAACAAACTACTTCGCTGACTAAGAGAGACAATACTCTGACTATGGCCCAGATTGACAATACTCTTGACTATGGCCCAGATGAACTGAATCTGATAAGCAGCTCCACTACAGGAGGAACATACAGGAGAAGGTAAAGGTAAGCACCAGACAGACTTCTCATGGGGGGGGGGGGCAGTTAGGACTTTTGAAATCATATCTACTGGAAAAGAGGTTCAATGCTTTTCAAAGGCATCTTCATGGTAGCATTCATGGGGTATGTGCAGGAATGACCATTCCCACACTGGAAGGCAAGGAAGGCCCTCACTATGCAAACTTGCATGCATTAGCAAGCAGGAAGGACATGAGGACAGATAACAGAAAAACATTGATGGCCAGATAAATGCACCTACTACACAAACATTTATCATATCTTTGTTACACTTGACCTTGGAGTGGCAGAAGATGGGAAATGATGGATAATAATAGAAAGTTTTGCACATCCAGAGTGAAAATGGAGAACATGCCTTGTAAGAAGCATTTATGGACAAAACCAGCTGAATGTGAGAGTGTTTACGAATATTATGAGATACTGTACAAAATAAGAAATGCCTTATTTGGTGGTCATTTCAGTGTTGTTCCATATCCTGTAATGGATAATTTCCCAGAGGGGAGGGGAAGGATCACCTAACACCCCTTACAGCACAAACTATTTAACTGACCCCTTGTTAGCTGAGAAGTACCAGATTCATGGAGTTTGGATATAGTCGATTCACTATGACAAGAACTGACCTAGGTAACTGCAGAGAAGATGCATTACCTCAGTACCAAGTGAAACCATGAAAGAAATGCAGAAAGAGATTGAGAATTTCTGTAGGTCAACATAGTCTAGCAAAATGGCAGCATAGTTTCAAACTCAACACATCACACAGAATCAGTCTAATCCAATTCTTTAAGCGATAAACTCTGTAACTTGGTTGAAGAATCTAAGTGTTCATGATATATGTTCCATTTATAAAGTCTTTGAATCTGCCCCCCGCAAATGGATAAGTGGTAAGGAAGGAGTTATGGTGATAGGAACAAGATAGAAAGTGCATAAGGAATAATTAAATGGAAGAAAGTAGAGGATGGTATTCTTTGGGGTATTTCCAGTAGACAGCAGGTGTCTACTTGAGTCTCACAGAGGTCACTGTTGGATCTGATACTGACTGAGATATTGTACAATTGACCTGTCACTGATGATACTGTTTGGTAATGGTCTAATTTTAGAAGGGGGAGTAGCAAGCGCTTATAGAACGATCTCAGTAAGCAACCTGTGTGGCTTGGCTGCTATAGCTCAGTATCTAGTCTGCAAAGTACAAAATCATAATCTTTAAGGATGGGGAACTCCAGTAATGAGTAACAGACTGGAAGTTACAAGGTAGGTACTACCAAAGATGAGATAGATACATGAGTGATAGACAGTGCAAAAATCAGCCATCATGACCAGACTAAAAAGGCTATGGTAAATAGGGCTGCCAGAATTTCAGATTCCCAAAATAAACATTTCTGGCTGATATGCAACCTTACAAAAAACATTTAATCGATGACAAGAAAAACTTCTATAGCAATCAACCACCCTCATACTCATCTAACCTCCCAAAAATCTGGTACTCTATCAACCAACTTCTGCTGCCAGGTAACCCCTCATCTCCCAATCCATATCCTAGCAACACTCCCCAAAAAATAGCATCTAACCTCAATTCATACTTCACTGACACACCAGCAAGCTTTCACTCCAAACCAACTCTGGCACCAATGTTAATATCTCTACTGAACCTCCAACATCCCCTTACCCTTCTCAGGCCCTCTCTCTGAAAACTGTCTTTACCATCTATATGAAATCCTTGCTTTGGGAGCTAAAACCTTGCTCTCCTTCTGTTGATAATCTCCCTCCACTCTTTCTTCAGATGGTAGCTGACTCTCTTGCCCTCCCCATCACCATACGCATTAACCGCTCCATAACTGAATCTAAAGTTCCCACTATCTGGAAACAATTCGGTACTATATCCATTCATAATGGAGATAACACCTCTGAACTTGCCAACTTTAGGCCAATCGATATTCTAGCCCCTCTTTTCAAAATATTAGAGAAATGTGTCCACAGGCAAATTTTCCACTACCTCCTACATGAAAACTTACTTACCCCTACACAACATGGCTTTCACCCAAAACGCACCACCTCCACCACCCTCATATCCTTCGTAAACACTATTTCCCATGCCAGAGGCAACAATAAATTCATCTCTCACCTATTCCTTGACCTCTCAAAAGCATTTGACACTGTATCCCACGCTCTGCTTCTGACCAAAGTCTCTGAAGTTAAGCTATCTTCCTCAACTATCTCCTGGTTTGCTAGTTACCTCTCTGATTGACTTCATTCAATAAAATGTCTCTCTGCTACATCCCCAGCCCTACCTGTTAAGATGGGTATACCTCAAGGATCTATCTTTGGCCCATTACTATTTAACATATTTACCAACAGTCTGTTTACGTCCTGTCTCCCATCTTCTCTCATGCAATACGCAGATGACTCCATCATCATCATCACCATAGTCAACTCCCTCTCAGGCATAAACACTCTCACACAACAATATGTCTTATCAATAGAAAATTGTCTCACCAAGAATCAGCCAATTCTAAATTTAAAAAAAAAACTAAACTCCTGCTTTTCACTCCCAAAACTATGAATCATCTAAAGTCCTCCTTCTCTATCTCTTCCCTTAATAATACACCTATCTCAATTGAGCCTTTCACAAAGCTTCTGGGTGTCATCATTGATGACCAACTCAAATTTGATCTGCATGTCTCCAACAATATCAAGAAAACTCATCAAAAATTAGGACTTCTGTTCAGAAACAAAATCAATTCTCTCCACCCAGGTCAAAAATCTCCCTATCCCATGCATACCTTCTTTCAAGACTACTCTATGGCTCACAAGTCCTCACTAACCTAGAGCCCACCCTGCTATCAAAATTAGAATGCACATGCAACAAATTTGCATGGTTCGCTGCTGATCTTAGTTACTACTCTCACCACTGTCTTGCCCTTAAAAGCCTAAACTGGCTAGAATTTATCCAACTACTTCTCTCGTGTACATGCTATACTGCACCAGCCCTCCTTCTGTTGTGATCTTGCCTCTCTCTGCACATTTACAAGGTCGCTCCAAAGCACTAAACAAAATCTTCTCCAGATCTAAAAACCCAAAAGCAAAATAGGCCAAAACCTATACAGCTACTTCCCTACCCAAGCTTGGAATAAACTTCGTTTACATATCAGGAATATTAAGCAGGCAGAAATAATCAAGACAGCTACCAAAAATGTTCTAAGCAGTACATGGATCTGTCACTGTAATTACCCTCCATGACTCTTCCACCTGCAACTTTCACCATCCCCCCTTATTTCCTCTCATGGTTAGTATTTGGTTGTACTTCAGCATTTCCGATACTGCCTCTTTAATGAAACTTACAACTTAGTCCAATATGAGTTCAACTTAAGTAAATCTCATATCTGCCATCCCTATTCTTGTAAGGGTATTCCTTATACATTAAATTGAACCACAATTTCAGAGTTTATACTGCTTGATTCAGTGGGTTATTTGTACACGATTTCTATATGTAAATAGTATACATCGTGATGTGCTTTTAGCTTTTTATAGCTTACTTTTTCATTATATTTACTACTGTGTATGTTTGCAAATACTTGTGGAGCTTTTCTCCCCAGGCCTTCTCTGAAAAAGGGCTGTAACCCAGTCGGACTAACCCGGTCAACAAATGTCAGATAAATAATATATAAATAAATGTGTGATTTTGCAGGAAAAAACATACCATTAATAGAATCATTGCTACAGAGTTTTTTTTTAATTATTTCATATAAAAGTAATGTAATGTAAGTGCAACTAAATATCCTGTAATGCTTACTGAAATATTACAAAATATTTTTTCTCCTGAAATATTAGACTATTAGGGCATTAATCATTCTTCCATTTTTTTTTCAGAAAACATCAGCTCAGGTAAACATCTTCCTTGGTATACATTGCCAAATGGTAACAAAATGTTTTGACTTCATTAAATTCCAATTTTAGATTTACCAGTATGTTTAATCCGTGACGAACAAATTTAAGAATTTTGCAGAGCTTGCTCGTTAATATTGTCAGACTGTTTCCAGTTAAATCAGAGGCATTAGTTTAATTTTCTCACAACAAAACCTGTTATGCTGATTAGGATTAGGATTCTGTTGACATTTCCCTAGAGCAGTCATGCCTACAAAGGTCCGGGCGTGTTAATTACCAGAAAAAATAAATAAATAAGAAAAGAATCACACATTCTGAAGTAAAATCACCAAACTTTACTAAGCAGAGATTACAGATGAGTAAAATTCTAGATTTCTGGAGCTGAGCTCATCCATGTCATTGACTTATATAAAAATGTTGTGCGTGGGGGGGGGTGATTAGCTACATTAATCTTAATGATAAGAAATCACTGTGAAACTCTTAGTTTAAACCAGTGTTTTATCAAAATAATTCATTATTCAGTTCAACAATTCAAAATGTCACTTATTGAATTTACATACTACTTAATTATACCTATTTTTTTTCTAATTCTCACAATCTAGAAAAAACAAAAATTGCTATGATAGTGGGTATCGCGTGTGGCATCTTAGGTGTTTTACTCATTACAACCATTATATTTCTTCACCTCCAAAAAAGAAAAAAAGGTTTGTCTTTTTTCCTTCTTTTTATGACAAGGTATCTATTGCCTTTTAATAACATCAAAGTAACAATCATTTCTCTTTTCCAGAGAAGACTGCCAGTCAAAAAAGGTATGCACTGAAAATATTATAATACTAATCAAATGCATTGTACTGTGAAATCTTCACAGATTTCCCTGATACTACGAAATAGGTTATTGTTGAATGATTGTAACTGCATAAATAGTTAAACAGAGCTTGAATGGATGGTTTAATTATAACAGTTACAAATGCCTTTTATACTGGTTAAACTCAATGCTTAATAAATAAGCAATGCAAGCAATACAAAGTGCCTTTTACTATCTTATAATATGGCATTCTATTAGAATTACAGTCAGTGGTCTAAATTATTCAGAATACATTGATATGATAAAGAGCAACCAGTATGTGCATCCACCACTATTTTGGTTTTCCTTCTCACTGTACCTCACAAAGCATACAACAGAAATTTCAGGGACATACAAAAAAATGCATGTGTGTGACACAGCATATAAGTATTTCTACATGGAAACCGTTTTCAGAAAGTAGTTTCAATACTGAAAAAAAGCTTAAATAAAACATATCTATGAAACTTCCAGTTATAGCAAACTTCTTCAAAAAGTAATTGTTTAGAACTCTGTACCTTGTGCTGGGTATTGATTAGTATTTGCAGTCGATCTCTTCAGTTTACAACCAGAATGAAAGTTTGTGTTGATTGTGCAAGTAGCTAGGTGTTCAACTGCTGTATTTATGCTATTTATGGCATTAGAGAGTCTATGAAAATGCAGGAGGTAGCATTTTACCATATGTTACCATGTACTTCCGAAAATTTGGATATTCATCATAGGGAGTTTATATGCCTATTGTCATTAATGCAACTGAGAAGCCTAGTCCAGTTTCCTAATACTCCAGAGCACTGTCTGGTTAAGTCCCTTACTCAGAATTGCATGGTAGGTAAGTGGACACTGAGGGAATCAAACCATTGAGTTCTGGATAGTCTCAGTCATCTGTGTTAACTACTGTACTGTGCCTGTTTGGTTCTGGACTTACCAAGTCTATGCAAAAGTACTGACTCATTCTAAGAGTGATAAGAAAGTGCAGTGAAATTCTGAATCCCCTGTCCAAGGAGGTGTTTTGGTTAGAAATAGCTGCCCTCATATGGGTAATGTCTAGATTAAGTTATGAAGCTGTGAATGTGAAGGTGAGGTGAAATTATATGAAAATAGAAGTTGTGGAAAAGAAAATGTTCTGGTTTGTGTTTGATGAGAATGCCCAGGACTGAAGCAGAAACTAGTTCATTATGGGAATTAAAACACTAACTGATAAAATACACAATCTAGAAAACTATAACAGACAAAAGAGTTGTATTTTGTTTTGTCTGTCTTTCCAGGAGGTGAAAATGCTAAATGTCATACCATTTATGCAGCATTGCTTTCTGAAGATTGTGAGACTATTAAGTAAATGGAACTAATATATTATTTAAAGAATGCATTGTGTTCTACATCCTAAATTGAGGAAACCCTCAAGACCAATGTTATAAAGGCCCTAATTCAGTGGAGGGAACACCCGCGACTGATGATTTTGAAGTTCCTTGATTACATGTATAATGTAAAGATTCTTTGAGGAGCTATGGCCTCCAAAATGTTGATGTAGGGAAACCATTATCTGACCATAACAGAAGGCTTTCCTAAATATGTAAACTCTCCAGTTTACATTTGTCTAGCTATAAAGTTGCTAGTGGTTCTATGGTTACAGCATCCATTAAACTAAGACTACGCAATATTACAAAGTTCACAGAGATCCACAAAATTCATTAAGGTCGATTTGCATCTCTCTACTACAAAGGTGTAGCCAGACATACTCTTTGCACTCTAAAGAGTGCATTTTTTTCTAAACATATTGGAAACATTGGGGCTTTATCAAGCCATATGATGTCTATAACCATCAAGATTAATGCTTCTAAAAACATGTATATAGCTTGCTTACAGAGAGGATTGCAAATCTAAAAACAGTACCTCTAATATTTTTTGAGTGAGCAGCTAAATATCTTACACACATTAAGTTTGGGGGTGGGGTGGTGCAACAACTCAAGTGATATAATCACTTTTTAAATGCCAGCTAGCTGGGGGAGCAATAAAGAACTGAGTACACAATGGAATTCACTGGCTACAATCCTGCTGTAGAATTTCTTTGCATGTAAATGTGTGCTGCAAAAATGCATATCATGGTTTCACTGACAAATTGGGTCTATATTAAGTTGTTGAAAGACAAATTCATCGAATATGTCTATGCACACATAAACATTGAATACTGAAATTGCCAAACAGCCACTTCAACAAATTTTTTCCCAGGGGAAAAAATTTTTGGCCATCATCGGGGATTTCCCCTTTTCACCACTGTAGTGCATTCTTGGAGTTAGTATATTTAGTTAGGGAGGGTGTGAGGGGCATAGCCCCCCACTTCGGGGTGCAGGGGGTGAAGCCCCCCACTATGTATGGTTTGAACATTTCCTTTGTGTTTCTTCAGCCAAGCGATTTTTTCCCCGGAGGAAAAAATTTGCTGAAGTAGCCATTCAGCAATTTCTGTGTTCGATGTTTATGTGTCGATAAAGACTCATTCGATGAATTTGTCTTTTGACAACATAATATAGACCCAACAAATCAACATGGTTCAGCAGTTTTTTGTTGGCAGAACATTCCCTAGACAGTGGCTTTAGTATTGGGACAGCTGCCTTTGTTACTATTAATTACTAGTGGGTCAAGGAAGGGAACTTTATTAATGTTAAAGGTAGAGTTGTACTGTTGCTTAGCAGAAATAATGGGACATTACAATACTTGATAGAGTGTCGATGGTTATCATTGATCTGCTGTCTCAGATCTCCTTTTTTCTTAGGAAATAACTGAAGCTGCATGTCAAATCATTGCTTAAATCATTCTGCTTGTCCTGTTATCGCTGCAAGGTTTAAGCAAAAGGATGAATTACAGGAAACATCTGATCTGTTCAAAATGTTAAATCAATGGCAATGCTTGCATCAGGGTGGTTAGCAGTTTGATCATACTTTGGCTTTCTGTGGTCCAGAATTAAAATGTTTTTTTTCCTTCCTTAACTGTTCTCAGATAAGTTATCTTCATCTACAGCAGTTTTATACTGCGTCAGCTCTAAGCAGTGTCACCAAAGGAAAAAAACATAAAAAACGATAACATTTGCCCCAGGATTTAACAAAATCTATGCAGGCACTGAGTAGAGCCTACACAGACTATTGAGATGTCCATGTACATGGCTCCCCCTCAGCAGAGTGCCATGCATATTAATAATAGCACGTTGCCAAGGGAGAGCCATGGAACACAGTTAATGAATCAGTTGTTACTATTTAAAATTTTTTAAACAGCATGTTTGTGTGGTGTGAAGCACAGCAAAGCTAAGAGGTGCCCAGACACCTGCCAGACATCTAAAAATAGAAACCAATGTAATTAATTATTTAATTAACTGTCATGTTTAAGTGGATCTAAGCAGGTTTGTGTGGTGCGGCATGGAGCTCAGCACTGCTTATAAGTAGCTCAGTGGTATATGTGAAGGTACACCTAATTGCTTAATATCAGGGTTCCGGCATGTAGGTAGGTAGTGAGACATTTCCCCAGAGCTACAATGCCAAAACCAGAAGGCCACAGCACTTACTAGACTGTAGAGCAATGCGGTAAAAGAAAGAAATGCTACAGTGCTTCACACTGAATAGAAAACAAGCACATTGCAACAATCCCTAACAAAAGCTTCTTGGCTGTTTCTTGCCAGTGGAAACAGCCGCAGTAGGACAGTGATCATCACGGATGTGCAACCCATGCAACACAGTTGAAAATCATACCTGTACTGTGCAGATATCAGCAACAACCCTAGATGATCTCCCCACTTGTCCGCATACACAAAACACATGATCCCGTCTGTTATAAACGTGTTGATTAATGGCTGCAATGAATGGCATACAGTTAAGCTGCAACTGCAGCTGTGAGACCCAAGAACACATGCTCGCTGCACCAATTACTGGTACCCTAGCAACATATGAAGTGTAGCAGAGCAAAAATACACCAGTCACATAGTATGGCCTAACAGTAGTGATATATTTAGAATGTCCAGAGTTTTTCCACATATATTTCCACCATTTTGCTGAACAGTGTGCTGAGCTGGCTATGTAATGGCAGAGTAGTAAAGTCAGAAGTTAGAAATTAGTGGCAAACATCCGAGTTTCAAACCTCATACTAATCATACACATGAAGCTCATGCCGAGTACCTGTTATGCCAGTGAGGTAGTAAGACAAGGACACATCGAGTACTTATTTCAGGGTTGTTGGCCCACCTGTACTTATAGATTGTCTAGATGTCATGTTACAAGAGCTTAAGAGGTATGTGGCCCTTTCTTCCCCAGTACTTCATATACCTTATGCAATGAGGTGGACAGGAATGTAAACAAATGTGGGACATCTAGGCATTTGGTATGCCATGGCATGGCTGTCACAAATAACAGGAAGACACTACCCTATGGATACACAGGCATGTGCTCCCCATCCTGCTATACAAGCTGGATAGGAAGCACATACCAAACTAAATGTCAAGGTTAGTGGCTACAGTCCCCTCCAACATGCCAGAACACCGCAAATTGTAAATGGAAGGTGACAACTGTGGCCAGTACACAACTGAACTGTCTACATGTTATTACAGTAACAACCTCCGTGCACACTACAACAGTAAAATAAGAACACAGTATGACATATGGCAAACAAATACTCATTATCACAGTTCACTACCATGGCAGACTGTAGTCTTTTGCAGCAGCATGTGTGTCATCTAGGGGTTCACCATACCCAACCTATGATAGCTGCAGATAGTGTAACCACATATGTAGGAGCAGGGAAGCAGAAAAGGGTGCTACACAGGGAAGTGTCCCTAAGTACTGTGTATATCTGGGAATGAGATTCAGCAATGTATTCTGATCTGTCAAGACAGACAGCAGGGTATTAAAGGAGAACAGTGCACTAAATGTAGTGTCAGAAGTGTATCCATGCATCTCAGACACCTACTGTTCTGGATGCCACTGACTATGCTTGTGCTGTTCAATTTGGAAAACAGAATATCTGAGCTGTAGCAAGGGATATTGCAGCAGCAAGGTGTAGCGCATAGAGCTACAAACAGCCCACTGTGGCAGACAGCACTTGTAAGAAACTGTATATAGTAGTAGGCATAGCGAGCTACTGCAGGGCATATACTGCACAAGGTGAGGAACATCACAGCTCCCACAGTCTCATTGTGGCCTATTCCTCCTTGGCAGTCCAGTGCTCTACCTTGCTAAACTGTAGGACATGGATGTGGTGCAGCCGTCTACCATTCTTGCTGATAAGATGGATAATGATTACGAATAGAGACCAGGTCAGCTTGGCAGCTGATATTGGACAGTGCCCAGCCAAAGTGGTAAGCCCATGCTAGTGATGGAGGGGTACCTATATCATTTAGAGCAGGAGGTGCTATCCAAATGACACTGAGCATGTATCAAGCAGAGAATAAAGGCCTGTAGAGGCCGAGTTGTCACTGTTCACCATGACAATTGGGAAGAGCTGCAGAAGATGCCTTGTTGTGCCACCCTCCATTGCAGCATTATCAGAATACAACAGAGGGTACACACATCCATGTCAATACCATCTGCAACTTCAGCAGATACTGATGTTAGCTAGTACCCACTCCACAGTGGTAACTTCCTCCTAAGAAGAAAGTCTGATGAATGGCAAGGGCACCATTGTCCTGCTCACTACAGCACAAAATCTGGCAGATCCGTGCAAGTCAGACAATACTTGGGGACGGCACATTCCCAACACATGCAGATGTGTCCTGCCAATTATACACATTACATGGATCCATTGGTACCTCCACTACTACCAGGATTGTTCCCCTGGTGTATTGTGTCATGACGTGGAAAATAGAGTCAGCATACAACAATATGTGGGATATGCTTAAGAGGATGGCTGCAGATCTTGGATGCAACTTACATCCATCCTACATCATGACTGATTTTGAGAAGGCAGCAATCCATGCCACCTGTAAGGCAATCCCTAAGAGTATCCTGAAGGGTTGCATGTTCCATTTTGCTCAGATCCAGCATCATCACCTTATGGCCCTGTATGGTACAGACACTGTTTTCAATAGCCATCCACAAGCTGATTGCACTGGAATTCCTACCATTGGACGATGTTCTGCCTGCATTTATGGAGACTGTGTCTACACTCCAAAGCATTCACTCTCCCCCTATGAGTCCTAGGCTGCAGCAGCAGCTGCACCCTGTAGCATACACAGCTTTATGTAAATGTAGCTGCTACAGACCTACCATACCTTCCAACCCACTAGAGCAAGGGATCTGGAGACAACCATACTTAATGGGGGGTGAGCAAGGCCCAGCGATAGGGACATGTTTAACAGTTTGCTCCTACCAAGATAGTAAGTTGATAGAATAACAACTATTGCATTAGCATGCATTTTCTGATGGGTATGAAGTGTGACACTCTTTCCTAACTGACCTCAGCCCACAATGATTGCCAGGGCATTGCCAGATGACCAGAATGCCATGGGACACTGACCACGCATATGAGGCAACACTATGGATATATGTCATATATCTGTACAGTGGACATTTTTTGTACCTACCCTCTGAAATGATATAGTCTTTACATCTCAGTAACATCCATCTCAGAAACTAAGAATGGGGCCAAGGCCTACATGAATGCCTTATATATTGCACTGTGGTGGAATACCATTGGCTAATATGGCAATTCAGCAGTTTTGGCAGCAATTAGCAATTCTGAGTCACAGACCGGTGCAGAGGCAATTACTTGCTAATGAGCAGTACCTTAGAAAGTCTAGCAACTGGTTATGGGGAACACGTCTGTATGAGACTTAACTATCACAGACAGTGTATGTCCAAAACATTTCCAGAATCAAGATTCAACAAAGAAGTACCACACTCCACCAGCTATGTAATACATTTCACCATATAACAAGATGCAGATGGTAGGATGGAGGTTTGGGGAATAGGGATTTCAGCAGTAAAGCCTGTCTTAGATGTATGGTAATGACATGTCATTGATACCCTGCTGTACTACACCTACAGGCATGCCTCTCAACTGTCCCTGATTTCAATCACATCTGAGCTCTGTCCCTGTCAATCTCTCCTACAATGGTCAGCTGTTGTAGGAAAGCTAGTGGAGTACATGTAATACATAGTGACAATAAGTAAGGGTGTACACTCCTGTAATGTCAAACAATGCACTGTAATTTACCTCCACTCATTCTGTCCATGTCTCACATAAATAGATCTAACATTGTAAAAGTGTCCCTGAATGTCTCTGATGTACTCTAAGTCCCTGGTTCTGTTGACATTTGTCCCTGTTTGGTTGAAAGCTATGCCTGACATACCTGTCACCCTCCTACAGCAAGAAATCAGGAAAAAGCCATAATTAATGGGGGGGCAAAGGCCCAAACTCAGTGACAGAGTTTAAATATTGCTCATACAAAGTAGGAACATGAATATAACAACAGATAGTACTGCAGCATAACTGTGTTGTGAAGCATATGATGTGTGAAACTCCAATGTCTGTTTTTATTTTCTGACATCAACCATCAATGATTGGCCAACCATTTGTCAGAAATCCACAAGTTTGTGTGAAAATGACCAAAACTATGAGGCAAACATCTTCACATTCTGCAAACATCTGCATAGTTGGGAGGTATAACATCTGCTGCGGACATATACTACAGCAGGTTTGCATTGCTTTCTGTCATTGTGGCACACTGTCATTATGGTACACTGGTGTTGCTGGACTGTCTCCTTATAGTCGTTGTAATAGTACACTGCTATTTGTCTAACAGTGGCCATATGACATATTAGTGGAGGTTTGCACATAGGGGACACACCACCGTAGACTGCAGTGATGGGTGTAGGTACATACAGCAGACTCCATCACGGCACACAAGGACATACCCCGGTATTGCTACTATCTTGATATCCACACATGTAGTGTGTTGTCAGATTGTGTGGTATGACGTGTGAGGAAGCAGTGGATAGTACAGGCCATTATGGGTGTGCTGGATCTGTGCATACTGGTTGTCCACATATCTGGTCCTGTATTGTGTTTTCCTTTTGTTGTCTTTCAGGAGCCATATTCCACAGAAGACATGCACCCTTCTCAACTGTGGAGAATGACATTATACTGGATGGACTAAGACACCACCATCAGATCTTGGTGTCCAGGCTTAGGCACAATCAGGATCGGTGGGCAGCGTTGTAGGCAGACCTTGTGCAGGCTGTCACTCAAATTGGTCAAAAAGACAGGACCTATGATCATGTCTGACACCGGGCCACAGATATGGTGATTGCTGCATGGCAAAGGGCAGTTGCTGTTGCCAGGGATTGTGCTGCCACCAGTGGAGGACCTGCAATGGAATAACCACTCTTGGCCACAAAGTAATTCCTGGTGCAGCTAGGAACACCCAACAGCTCCCAGGCATCCATCACGCCATACACTGTGGAGGTGGGTGCCACAGTGTCCACAGAAGGAGTGTCCAGTTAAGCTTACTGGGTTCACGGTGTACTACTGTATAAGTCATTGTGGCAGGCTGTACATACCAGTACATGGGTATCAGGTCTATCTGCATTGGAGCGGGGCTGGGTTTTATGCTCAGTTGTGCACACAAACTCATAATGCCAGCAAGATAGCCATTATCACAGTTGCCAGGGCCAGTGTTAGCATTCTGGGGGCTCCCTAGATACTTCCAGTTTAAGTATCACCCTGTCACTGCCACTCCTAAGCAACCTTTAGTTCATGCTGCAAACCTTTAGGAGTAGCATGCACTGACTGACCTGCAGTTACAATGCTCTTACATTACAACCTGCCTATGTGCAACACTATGTTTGCCCATCTCATAGAGGGATATTTACAGTTACTGGCATTTAGTTTCAACAGTGAAACATTACAAATCTATGTGCAGGAGTGGATGTAGGTGAAATGGCACCCTAGGCCTACTATTTCAACCCCCCCTACACACACACTCTCCAGTCCTCCTCTGTTTCCTCCATCTTGGGATCCCCATACTCTGCACATTACTTTGTCTTCCTTTTCTCACATTTTGCCTTACTTTTCCAACTTTCCAAGAAGGAATACCTTTCTATGTGCTCTGATGTGTATTTTAAACTTTTTTTCTTTTTAACAACCTTTTCATCCAATGATGACTTACACAGAAGTTAGGATTAAGGAAAGAAATTAATTGCTGTGGTTAAGCATTAATTTTCCTTGTATCCTTTCAACACACCTTCCCTGACCACGACAGCACATTAATAAACATTTATGAAATAACTCAAATAAGCTAAGGCCCAAGAAGCCATAGAGTTATAGATGCACTGGGATGCATTTTAGAGCATTTTGCCAATTCCCAAACTTTTAATCAAGTGGTAGCCTAAACATAAATCATGATTAAGAAAAAAAAATCAGTCTTTTTTTGTTATGTCTTACATTCAAGGAAGAAATAAGTTGTCCCCAAAGCTTAATATTTAAAGCTATTAAAATATTACCTCTCAATAAACTAATAGCAGGTTTCTGTATACACAGACATCTGGGCAGAGCTGTTTTTAGAATGGATACAGTTGAGAGCAGAGGCCTTTATCAACTGTATCCTAAGAATGTAATCTCACAGCTCTGTTTATGTTAAAGAGGGTAATCAGAAAATTAATACATTTTGTACTCCTTATTTTTCCCAACCAGCAGCAGCTTTTATGAGGCCACCACACAGTCAAGGATGATGAAGGGGGCCTCCCTACAGCCACAAATATTGCAGGCACCTAATGCTAACTATGTTGTTAGTTTTAGTAGAGAGAGAAGTAGCCTTTTGTTAGACAGCATGTGTGGCCAGAAGAGTGATATTGCTTGGTACTGTTATTGTATCTAGTGTTCTAGAAGTGGGAAACCTGTTAATATCCCTGCCATGTGTGTACAGTTACCAATATGGCCATACGTGGCTGGTTGCTGTTAGACAGGCAAACATGTAGGCAAGGACAATGTGGCCTGTCCAAGGCATGTGTAGACACCATTGTACATTGCACCACCTGCTTAAGTGTATCTGCCTACATGGTGACATTCCACAGGCACAGGGGTCTGTGGGTGAGTGGATTATGTACTGTTGCGGCCTTGGTCTGGTTCCTTTGGACAACTGCTGTGATGTGTGAGTGCAGATAACCTCAACATTCCAAGGGTATGTGAGGGCATTCTTAGATCCCCCCCCCACACACCCACACATATATATATATGTTCATAGGTAGATACTAGGTTATTGGCCCTAGGGCCTATATAAGCCTAGCCAAATGGTACCCTGGCTTTTGCCACCCAAGAAAATTATATTCCTGTGCCCCTGTCAAGCAGTGTCACCAAAGTGATCCTTGGGGTGAATTCCCTATCCCCCATCCAATCATCAAGATTTTTCTTGAAGAGTGCTAATGAGGAGCTTTGTTTGATATAGATAGGTAGTTTGTTCCAGAGTATGAGAAGTCTCTGAGACAGGAATCTATCCCTCCAGCATGTTCTGTTTATTGTGGTGACAAGGTTTAGGTCCCTAGAGCATACAGCTTGGAGGGATTGGGATTTCTTTCCATGGAGCATGTCCAACAGCTCTGGGTTTGACATAGCTTTGTATGTAAGGCAGAGAATGCCTCTGTGTAGGCGATATGTGACAGAGTAAAGATGGAGGTTTTTGAGACGGTCTGCGTAGTGCATCTGTTTGAGGCCGGTAATCCTTTTTGTGAGGTATTTCTGTGGCCTTTCCAGTTGTTGTAGATGTCTTGTGAGGTACATATCAAAAGAGGCATTGCACTCTATAATGGATCTAATGAGTGACAAGTAGAGGGGAACAATGATCTCTTTTTTTCCTGGATGAGAAACTTTTTGTGATGAGGTGTGCCATGTAGAAGGATTTCCTGACTACTGTGGCGATGTGATTATCAAAGGAGAGACTAATGTCCACCTGTGTCCCAAGGTCTCTTATCACACTTTTGGTGTTAAGTAGACTTAGTTCATGGGTACAGAGTTTTTACCAAAAGGGATGACAATGCACTTTTTGGCATTGAGCTTGAGGCCATGGCTTTGACACCAGGCATCTGTCTCAGTGAGGCCCTTTTGTAGGATGTCCACATCATTAGGAGATTTGATTATGGCTCCTAGTTTGCAGTCATCTGCGAACTTTGTTAGTCAAAGACCTTCTGTGTTAGCCTGTACTTCAGAGAAATAGATAGCAAACAGGACAGGACCTAGGACTGAACCCTGTGGTACTCCACTTGTCACTGGTCGGAAGTTGGATTTAGAGTCTGCTGCTTTCACTTTGTGGGTTTGGTCAGTGAGCCAGTTGACAACCCATCTTGTGACATAGGGATTTATAAATAGTTTAGTGAGTTTGTCTATAATTCCAGAGTGGGGGATGGTGTCGAAAGCCTTGGCGAGATCTAGATAGGCTGTGTGTACCACCTTACCCTCATCTACAGCTTTGGTGACCGCTTCAAAGATGTCTATCGGGTTTAGGAGACATGATCTGCCTTTTACAAACCTGAACTGGGTAGGGTCCAAAGTTTGGAGATTACCAATGTCATTGTTTATAAGTTCCATGATGATACACTCCATAGCCTTGCAGACCAGGCTCGTCAGGCTAATGGGGCGGTAGTTCTCAGAGTCCATGGTGGCTCCCCCTTTGTGGAGTGGGATAACTGTTGCTGTGCACCATTCAGTGGGCACAAAGCCTGAGGTGAGGCTATGATTGAACATGGTACTTAGGTGGAGTGCCAGTTCATTCTGTAGTTCATGCAGAACGCAGCCTGGGATGTTGTCAGGTCCTATGGATGCTGTGTTCTTGGCTTTGGAGAGTGTGTTTTTTATCTGTGCAGCTGTGATTACAAGTACTCTGCATTCTTCCAGTATAGAGATGGGCCCTTTAGGGGATGAGAGAGGGGTAAAGTTAGCACTGAACCTATCTGCCAGGATATATGTGTGTGTGTGTGTGTATGTGTGTGTGTGTGTGTGTGTGTGTGTGTGTGTGTGTGTGTGTGTGTGTGTGTGCATATATATCTATATATATATATATATATATATATATATATATATATATATATATATATATATATATATATATATATATATATATATAGATATCTATATATATATATATATATATATATATATATATATATATATATATATATATATATATATATATATATATATATATATATATATATATATATATATATATATATATATATATATATATATATATATATATATATATATATATATATATATATATATATATATATATATATATATATATATATATATTTATATATATATATATATATATATATATATATATATATATATATATATATATATATATATATATATATATATATATATATATATATATATATATATATATATATATATATATATATACATATATATATATATATATATATATATATATATATATATATATATATATATATATATATTTATATTACATATATGTGTGTGGCAGCATGCCCAGTGGGGCTATCCATACAAACAAGCTGACTCCAGGCCAAAGCTACCAGTACTCCAGTCCAGGATTTTGTGTGCTGCAGACATTGGCTGCTGCATCTGTTTCTGCAGTAAAGCACTTCACTGAAAGTTTCCACGGCTGTGTGCTGTTCTTAATGTCTGACTGGGGTACATAATTTAACACAAACCAAGTTCTATGCAGGTGGGGGATGCACGGCCCAAACCAAATATCCAGAAAAAAAGACAGGCCAGCAGAAAAAGCAGGAATGATGCAGAGTCAAAAATACAATAATATAGAGGTTTATTTGTAAACCCAAATAACCACAGACCGGTTTCGGCAGAATATGCCTTCCTCAGTGTGTTACAGACGAATAAACAGAGGATGAAAAATACATATGCATATATATAGTATGAATTGACCAATGAGCATAAAAACTGCCCTGTCATTCATTAATATTCATGAGTAAGAGTAGGGACACCAAAAACAGTGCAATTTAAAATGAATGATACTAGTAATGATAATTTCAAAAAATAAATGCAAAACGGTATGCATATTTAGATAGACCAGTTATGCTAAAATATGTATGGAACATATTAATAACATAAGAATATATTATAACAGGACAATATATTATAAATATAGCAAATAATGGAATGAATTTGACAACCACCCTGATGTAGTCAAAGCAAAGTGCACAGAAATGTGCAGAGTGCAAAATACAGGGGAAATATTCAATATCCTGCTGTACTAGGTTAGCAAAAAATCTGATAAACATATATCATCATGATAAAAAACAACATTATAAAAATATATGTATTATGGAACCAATTGGTATATGAAGTAAGAAACATACACTGAAGTGAATGAAGTAAGAAACATACACTGGCTGACAAGAAGTAAAGTGATACCCGAGTAACGATGTTCATAGGTATATATAGTCATGATAAGTCGACATATGAATGTTGGTATGTTCACATGATAGGATATGTAGTGGACAACTGTGACATAAGAAAAGTAATGGAAATCAAGGTTAAAAGTGATCATTGAGTCCTGGACTGAAAATAGCTCCCAAAGTAATGATCCAATATTTCTCCTTCTGATTCAGAATGCCATGCCAGCCCTGTTTATTGCTACGATCACCCACAATTCGATCAATAATCATAAACGTAAATAGTGCTTGTGGATGTTGGAGGAGGTGTTGGTACATAGCATTGGTGGTCCTTTTGTTTTTGATGTCACTGCGATGTTCATTAATCCTGCTTCTAAGTTGTCTGGAGGTTTGACCCACATAGAAGGCCCCACAGTGACAGGTAGCTAAATATATTACCCAGTCACTACTGCAATTGCCAAATACCTTGCATTCAAAAACCTTGCTGGTGTTCCTGCTGGAGAACTGTTTGGATTTGGTAATCTGTTGACATGATCCACAATGACCACATGGGTGTGTGCCCAAGAGTTCGTGTCCCATGAGGGTTAACTGTTTGTGAATAGCCCCACCACTGCCTGTATGTTTGTAGTGAGAGAGGTGTGATCCTAACGTTTTACCCTTTTTGTATGAAAACTTGCATTCCTCGCCTAGAAGGGATCTGAGCTGGTCATTGGCGAGCAGAATATTCCAATGTCTTTTGATAGTATCATGGATGACATTATAATTCCTACCATAGGTAGTGATAAACCTAATGGTAGGTTGTGCAGTGTCAGTAGGTGGATTCTTGTAATCCAATAATTCCATTCTCTCCGTGTTCTTGGCTCGATTTCTCGCCAGATTGATGTCAAAATAACGATATCCCCTGTTCATAAATCTGCGGCAGAGATCTGTACTGGCCATATGATGATCCTCCTGATTGGAACAAAGACATTTCATATGCATAAACTGTGATACAGGGATGTATCTGATGTTGTGGCGTGGGTGCATGCTAGAAGCGTGTAAGATAGTGTTATATTGGGGATATTTACGAAAGACCTTCGTGGACACCGTATTCTCCAGGTTTCTGTAGACAGTCACATCCAGAAAGTTGATGGTTTGTTTGTCATAGGTAAGAGAAAATTCCAATCCCCAGATGTTACCATTAAGATATTCCACAAATTCATGTAGATATGCCACATCCGCATGCCACACCATCCAGCAATCGTCCAAGTATCGACACCAAATATCCATTTCCACCAGGTATAGATTGTGGGACATATCATAGATCATGCACTCTTCAAAATACGCCATGAATAAATCCGCATATATGGGAGAAAAAGATGCTCCCATGGCAGTACCCTGAAGCTGCCAGTAGCATTCCCATTGGAAATAAAAGACGTTCTTGTCGAGTACATGTTCAGATAAGCAAATCAACAGTGTGTTGAATCCTGATGTATACAAGTTGGCCCTGTCCAACCAGTATTGTAATGATTGTAATCCAGCCCAGTGTGGAATGCTGGTGTACAGTGCTTTGACGTCTAGTGTGCACATGAGCCAGTCGGGTTCCAACTGCATGTTCTGAATGATCTTAAGAAACTGAGTGGTGTCTTGTAATCTGGCCCTGACCAAACCCAAGAGTGGTTTAAGGTGTTGTGTTAGAAATGCTGAGAGGAGCTCAGTTAAAGATCCTATCCCTGACACAATAGGTCTTCCTGGGGGCTTAGTTAATGATTTGTGAATCTTGGGTAATAAATAAAGAATTTGTTTGCGTGGTTCAACAACTTTAAGATGAGACACACACTTTTGACTAATGATTCCCTCCTCACATGCCAAATTCAAGAATAAATCAATTTGACATTTGAAATTGGGAGTGGGATCAAAAGACATTTTCATGTAGCATGTTTTATCAGACAATTGTCGGAGACCCTCCAGTATATAAGCATCCAGATCTTGAACAACTACTGTGCCTCCCTTGTCCGCTGGTAATACTCCAATTGTTTTGTTATTGCGGAGTTGTTCTAGGGCCAGATTCTCGTTTTGATTGAGATTATTCGCCATCATGGTGTGTCCATAATTCTGAAAATGAAGATCCCTAAGGACAGATTGCATAAATATTGATACATGCTTGTTTATGGGAGGTTGGAATTCCGATTTACCAAATCTGAACTCATCAGATCTTTGAGAGCATGAATTTGCAAAGAATAATTTGAGGTTTAGATTCCGACAAAAGCCCAAAACATCATTCACAACATGATATTCATGGGAAAAGAAGCCAGGTATAAAGTTCAGGCCTTTATTAAGTAAAATTAATTGATCCCCAGTCAATGCCACCCATGAAAGATTGAGAACATTCTGATTAATAGTTATTGCTTCATTTAGGTCAAGAAATTCTTGATCAGACCCTCCAGGGAATTGTCTATTATGTTTGTTTTTGTGTTTTCTGCCCCCCCTGTGTTTGTGGCCATGTCTAAAGGGAACTGTTTATTGCTCTTTTTCCTATGTGGAGACCCCCTGTCCATAGAGCTATCATAATCAGTAAGTGAGGAGTCTTCTCCAGAGGTACTATTGTAAGCTCCCTCCCTGTTTTTAAGAATAGACCTGGGTCTCTTCCTGATGCGGTTGGGACCCGGACCCTGACCAGGATCTGCAAACCGAACAGACCGGTTTGTCTCAAAGGGACGACCCCTCTGGTAGTCGGAGAAATCCTTATGAAATTTCTTTATAAGTATATTTTATTTTTGTGAATGTTTTTAGAATCACAAGTGTTTTATATCTGTGAGTTTTTTAAACTACATATGCAATGTATTTTAACCAAGCAAGAGTGTTAGGCTTCAGGGCCTCTTTAAATATTTCATTACGTGGTAATTGAATAATTGTTTAGATCTGTGTAATAGTATTTAAATGACTGTGGTGTTAGATGGTTTGTTACAGTCTGAGGAAGCCAAGTATGGTGAAAGCGCTTACTGAGCCTATGTTGTGTGAATAAAGAACGTTCCTACTACCATCGTTGTGATCGCATTTTTGTCGAGCTATGGACTTTTAATCTGCTGCTTTTCTGCACATTTTTGTTGCTGGTACTCTCTTGGCGACATTGTTGGATTTTGGTAATTGAGATAGTTCTCAGGCCCTCACGTTCCGTTTATGACTTTGATTTTTTATACATTTTTTGCTATTGGAACGTGTTGCTTCAGCGTATATCTATTCTTTCTCATTTTAGTAAATATTATGGACCACATACTATTGGACAGAGTACCTGTTGTCCCAAGTGGCTGTTGGATCTCTCCTAGTAGCCCAGTATCCCACTATATTCCCTTGCATACCTGTAGTTCATACACATCCTACCATATTCTAGTGCCCCTTGCAATTGGTGTAAAGGTAAGTAATTTACCTTGCGAATGCAGCTATTGACAGTCCTGTAGTCCGGGGCTGACTCTGTCAGATGCATGCAGTACACAGTCAATACATGGTTAGATACAGGTTGTGTGGGCAGGCTGGCATCTTTTTACTATATGTATGCGAGTTGGAGTACAGTGTCAGTCCCTAGGGTACTAGGTTGTCAGTGCATGTGCCAGGGCATACTGGGCACACCTATGTCTGCCTACAGGGACATCCTCAGGGGACCCCTGTGGGTGTGGCTGTGGGGACCTAGGCACTGGTGGGGGGCTGTGTATCCCTTCCCTTTGCTGATCCTGCTATAGCTGTTGCTGCTGGTTCATATTCTGTAGCATAGCACATACGGTGAACATCTGTGCACATGTGGCTGGAGAGTAGTGCAGGGTTCCACTAGATATATCAAAGCACCAGAACCATGACTTCAGAAGCCCAAACAGACACTCTATGAAGTTACTAGTTTTTGTGTGTGCCTCATTATGGCATTCTTCAGTGGGTGCATGTGCATTTCTGATGGGTGTCATCATCCATGGTTCCAGTGCATAGCCAGCATCCCTCAGTAATTGGCTGTGTGGGATGTCTCCCCAGAAAACATCTGGTACAGCTGTGATGCATGCCAGATATGGGAGTTGTGATAACTCCCAGGGCTGCCAGCACACACAGTCATGATAATGCCCTGGGCATTGCACATGACCTGGCAGCTGATGCAGGAATACTCCTTGCGATTGACATAGATTCTACCGTCCTCACCGGGTTGTTCCTAGATGTGTACATGAGTACAAGCTATTGCACCCAGTACCTCAGAGTAGTGTGCTACATGGTAGAAGTGTTGCATATTGCTGGCCCTTGCCTCTGGGTTGAGGGGAAAATAAATGTGCTCACTGGCATGTGGTAACATGGCATCTAGGAACTGGTGAAACACCCTGGATGCTGATGCCTGTGAAACTCCCATCATGCCCCCAGTTCTTCTATGGAAAGTACTAGTAGCTAGTACGCTAAGAGATACACATATCTTTGTTTCCACTGGGAGCGGTTTCCCTCTGTTGGCTCTGGGTCTAAGTTGAGGGTGGCAGAGCTTAATGAGTTCTTCTAGTATGTCTCTGTCCACATTGAAGTGCTCTACAATCTCCAGCTCATGTAGGTCATGGAAGGTTTCCCTGGGCCTGAACACTCTTCTCCTTCCTAGTCTAGGCCCATTGTCAGCATCATCATCAGCAGGAGCAATGACCTCAGCATCTTGCACATACAGATATAGCAGACCTGGGGCAGCCCCTAGCATTCCGTCATTTAAAATATCCCAAGTCTGTATACCACTGGTGCAGAGTATGGGGAGAAGTCAGACTGTAGGGTGTATGCAACCTTTATAGTATCCTGCTGTAGGTGCAGCCTGTGTTATTGGCTACCTATGATACTTTCCACCTGCCAAGTACATCATTAAGGGGTTGTAATGGCCCTAGTTTAAGTAAAACAGGGGTCATCAATAATTAATATATCATTGGCTTTCTCAGGCAATGTTTTTTTTTTTTTTTTTTGACAGCCTTCCTCGTTCAGCACTCCAGCACACCGCGCAAATGCACACCACAAAGGTAAACAATGCTCAGCAGTCACTGCACACACCCCCATGCAAGGTCATGCTCAGCACAGCAGTGCACCATGTAAACATGCACAAACATGGTAAAACACATGTCCCAGAGTTAACAAAGCTTAGCAGACACTGTACACCCCCCTCCCCCGCTCAGCAGAGTGATGCGCTACACAAGCAGGTGCAACTGAGCTCCAGTGAGCTTACAAGTCTTCAAACACACCTCCCTTGATGTCAGCTACCTCTTCAGTGGATGCCAACATGGTTCTGTGCCTACACAGATGGGATCTGCAGACACTGATACCCATTTGTGCTATTCATTAACCCCAGCTCATTTGTTTAGTGATCTGTGCACACAACCTTTAAACTACACTGTTCCAGGCCCTGCCTCATTAGCAACATTCACCATTCCACCATTGTAGGTACTCCACACAGGGTTTTATAATACATTACTGTCACATATTAATAAATTTTGTTTTTACACTTTTTAAAAATGTTTTCCTATCAGCATGTTTGCTCACTTCAGCAGGCCGTGCAACATACCCAGACTATTAAGAGAGAAAGATAATTTTAAATTATTTTCCATGCAGTTATGGACATACCGTGGATAATTTTGCACATATCTGTGTCTGCTATGCTATTTTTGCCAATCTAAGTACACTTTTACAGCCCCTGTTGTCTGTTTTACATCCTGCACACAGAATTTTTTGGGGTACACTACAGACATCAACACGGGGTCTGCAGAACTGCCTATTTGCATGCTGAATCACTCTACCTCCCTCATTTGCATGAAGGTCACCTGCTTATGAGGTGACTTTCATGCCACAGATGCTTCCATGTTGGCACGCTCATGCACTCCCCTCAGCTATATTTACTGGATCGCACATCTGCTTACTTTCATGTAACCACTATGCCACCATGCCTGCATGGGAAAAAATCCATGTAGGCTTTATTAAATCCCCTTAATTAAAATAACAACTATAAACAATAAACAGGTTATGGTACAAATGAAGGATGGTTTCATGGGACTTCATTAAATGTAAATGCAAAAGGAGAAGCCTTCAATGAGCTCTTGATGAACAAAGAGGAGCACTCCTTAAGCCACTGTGCACTTACATGATGGCAGATAAAGTCTAAAAAAGGAGGAGACACCAGATATTTCAAACTATGCCCTAAGAATTTCTAGTTGTCTCATATTGACAAAGTATAAAACTAGTTATGAAAGACCAAATCCTGCAGAGATATTGAGACAGTTACCCCATACAGGAAGGAAGAAACTGAATTTTCCAGAAATAAGGAAAATTAAAAAAAAAATGTATATTAAGTCAGTGCAACCATTGTAGTGGTGAAGTAACATGATAGCAGTAAGGAGTGCCAGTAAGTAAACATGTACCACTAAGTAGTCATGTACCAGTAAGTAATCCTGTAGCAGTGAGTAAATATGTAACATCAAGTAATCATGTACCAGTACGTAGTCATGTACCAGTAAGTAACCATATACCAGTAAGTAAACATGTACCAGTAAGTAAACCTGTAGCAATAAGTAAACATGTGCCAGTAAGTAAACATGTAACAGTAACTAATCATGTAACAATAAGCAGTCATATACCATTAAGTAATCATGTACCAGTAAGTAGTCATATGCCAGTAAGTAGTCATGTACCAGTAAAAAGTCATGTATCAGTAAGTAAACATGTACCAGTAAGTAAACATGCTGTAGAGATTAGTACAAGTTCTAACTGTTTGATCTCAGTTTGAGGAAGCTCAAGGGAACAGGAGTTGCTCTTGTAGAGATGAAAAAAGAAAAAAAAAAACAAGGCATGAATGACCACAGTGGGATTGTAAGGAGGTATTAGATGCCCAGTTCCTGCCAAATTTATCTGAGTAAAACATTACTTCTTAACCACAGCATATACCTGGTTCAATTGTTATTGAGATAATACCAAGCTTGTTCAACGTAGATACAAGTTTCAACTCATTGTCTACATAGATGATAAATGATAAAGGTTTCAAGCAAAGAAATCTGAGAAACAAGCATGCATGGCCAAAGCCTCTGTTTTTAACATGTTGAGTTTCAACATAGTAACATGACACCATGGAAAAGATACCCTCTAAATCATCTGTTAAGGTATCAAAACTTTTCATACATTCCTGAGGAAAAGACAGTCACAGTCATGTTTCTTTAGTGTAATGGCAATGCAGTAATTCTCTCACATGCCTCAGATCCCCAAGGGCAGTATAAAGACAGCAAATAAAAAATGGACCCAATATCAAACTTTCTGGATCTGTACACTGCAGTAATTAAGTATCAGAAGAATTAATTCCAGATACCATTTTTTTTGTATGTCCTGACAGACATTAAGAAAACCAGTCAAGTACAGCAGAGGAACAACCCCAAATAGAATAGAATCAGTCAGTGAGGATACTGTTATGCACTGTGTTAAATGATGCCAAGAGATTATATCAATCCAGCAGACACTAAAAGCATTGTTCTCAGATCATGAGGAGACTAGTAGCTCCACTAATGGAGACTGCCTCATATGAAGACTACCTCAGTGCTATGATGACTGTAGAATGAAAAGAATCCAAGAGCCCATGAAGTTTAAGGTGAAACACATGTACATAAATAAGCCTCACCAAAAGTGTGTCCAGTTTGAAACATGATGAAAACTATCAAGACTGCTGAGGCTCAAAGATTTTTGAGATAACTGGAATAACCTAAATCTGGTTTAAAATAAAGGAAATGTTATGGACCTCAAGAATGGACTCGGCAATCTGATAAATGCCAGACCTCAGAACCTACAGGCAAGCAAACACAACTTGGAGGGGGTGTGTGTCACTGGACACAGGTCCAGTCTACAAGCTTAAAGGCATGTAGTCAAAATCAGACATGTGACCATCATTATGCAACACCCACAGTGTCAGTAAGAGAAGATGTTAATGTGGTCGTGTCAGCATTGTCACCAGGGAACCAGGACAGCAACTCACAGTGTTCAGATGGGATGATCTGTGACAATGAAGGCACATTAGGCTGCATGGCCTGACAACAACCTAAAAGACCATAGTTTGCCAGCTTGTTGCAGCAGAAATATACATGAATAGAAAATCCGTCTTCATACAGGACCTTTGTGGCTGGTAAGGAGTATAATAGTCGCCCATTTTGTCACTCCAGAGACTCATGTGTCTCAAGTGATATTCAAACCTTTGTCTTTCACATTACAGGTAATATAGCTCATAGTCAACCCCAGGCTTATACAGCCTGAGTAGAACATGCTCAGTTGGCACCACTAAGTATAGAGCAGAAGTCAGCAGTTTATTTAGTCCAAGAGGCATAACCACCAGTAGCTTTGTCACTTTAGAGACCAATGTCTCTAAAGTGATATTAAAACATTTGTCTTTCCCATCTGGGAGATTATGCTGAAAGTCAACCCATTGCTTATATTGTTTGAGGGAAATAGGACATAAATGACATAGGACCAGTAAATCCAGAGTGGAAGTCAACAATTTATTCTAGTCATAACTAAGTCATCTAGGTATCTATTTATTTACAATCTGCATCTATAAATCTATATCTATAGCTATATCTATATCTTGAGATATATAAATCCATATTTATTGGTATATATAGATGTGTTTATATCATTTTATCAGGTTTACAAAAACTTGTATTTCATATGGTTGAGGCCATATGTTTGATTTTCTAAAACCTGGAAACATTTGTATGGAGATCACGGTACAGTGGGAATTGGGGAATTTATCCTTTTCCTCACTGTAGTATGATCTTGTAGATTTTTATTGCTTAGTTTAATTTCAGTAAAGCTGAACATATGGGGAAAATTCAATAAACCCTACATGATTTTTGTTTCATGTATGTTTTGCTTCGAGAAGCGTACACGAGCACAGACATTTTGAGATTCAGTAAACCTGACTTAGCCATGCGCAAACATGTGCAAACAGATAAAGTTCTATGTAATGCAAATATCTGCTTAAGCAGGTTAATTTTATGCAAATTAACCAGGTGAAGTGATCCAACAACATAAAAGATAACTGTGTAGATTCCGTGTCCGTGTTCATAATGTACACGGACATTTTTCAGGTACAGGAGTCTACACGGACAGCATGATATGTAAAAGTCCACAAATATGGGCATAACTCCCCTAAAAAGTTAGATCGCATACACTGGTGGGGAAAAATAAATTGTGGATGTCTAAAAATGCAAGGGAATATGTAGCATCAATATTTTTTTATTAATCTCCACCTGTTTGCACTATGCGTCACAGTGCACAAACATGCTTAATGCAACCAAAAAAAAAATTGAAAAAAAAAACAATTTATTAATGTATTTCACAGAACTGCACTGTAGGAACTTGCATTGAGTCTGTATAATGGTGCATTCATGCTGTTGCCCAGCTCACACTGGTATGAGCCATATAGTTTCCATGCTTGTCAGTATGAATATGTATGCAAATGAAGTAAATTTCTTGAATTGCTAAAAGAAGCAATTGTGTCAGCCAATCCATTTTGTGCAGGCTCCTACATGGTGTTGATATTCCCAGTGGATGTGGATGATATTAGGGGGTGTGTCATGTTACTTTTAGGAGATTTTGTGCTCAGTGCACATGTTTGCATGATGTGCTGCTGAGCTTAGTGTGTTTGCGTGAACCAACCCCCACCCAAGACACAGAAGTCACATAGGAAGCTATCAATTAAAACCGGATATCTTCAATTAATAATATTTACTTTTGTATCATAAACTATGCTGCACGATGCTGCTCACCGTGCTGCGTTGTACAAATAAGTAGGGCCTTTAAATCATGTTAATTATATTCTAAGCAGCTGAAATGTATCAGAATTAGCCAATCCCACATGGTGGAGCTATACCACAACTGTATGAAGTATTTATGCACCCTGCATTCTGGTTTTCCCTCAATACTCTGAACCATTGGAATACAGAGTTGGGGAATTTTTAACTGAGATAATGCTAGGGGCTGAGGCAGATATTCTACATCTGTACATGCTAGAGGTTGAAGTCAATGCTGCTGATGCTGATGACAATAGGTCTAGGCAGAGAGCAGAAGAGTGTTCAGGGCCATGGTAACCTACCAGGAGCAACATGAGCTGGAGATTGTAGAGAGCTATAGGGTGGACAGAGGCGTATTACAAGAGCTCACTGAGCTCTGCTGTCCACAACTCAGAACTAGAGCCAGCAGAGGGGAATCCATATCAGTGGACAGTAAGGTATGTGTAGCCCTTAGGATACTAGCTACATGTATGTTTCAAAGACCACCTGGAGACATGATGGTGGTGTCACAGGCATCTGCATCCAGGATACTCCACCAATTTATGAATGCTATGCTCCCATATGCCAGTGAGCACATATCTTTCCCTCTTGACCCTGAGGTGAGGGCCAGCAATATGTAACACGTCTGTCATGTAGCACACTAGCCTGAAGTACTGGGTGTCATAGATTGCACTCATGTACACATCAAGGCACCACCTAGTGAGCAGGGTAGACTCTATGTTAACCACAAGAGATACAGCTCCATCAACTGCCAAGTCATGTGCAATGCCCTGGGGATTATCATGAGTGTGTATGCTGGCAACCCTGTCAGTTATCATGAGTCCCATATCTGGCAAAAATCACAGCTGTATCAGATGGTTGCGAGGGGGTCATCCCACAGAGACATTTACTGGGGGATGCTGGCTATACCCTGGAACCGTGGATGATAGCAACCATCAGAAATGCACATACACTCACTGAAGAATGCCATAATGAGGCACATGCACAAACTAGGAACATCACAGTGCATGTGTTTCTGGTGCCTTGTTATATCCGGTGGAGCCTTGCAGTATAACCTAGCCACATGTGCACAGATATTCACAGTATGTGCTATGCTACACAATTTGATCCTGCTGAAACAGCTGCAGCAGGATCACCAAACAGAAGGGACGCACAGCCCCTCACCAGTGCCTAGGTCACCACAGGCAGAGGAGGACTCAGAGGAACCCCCTGATGATGTCCCTGTAGGCAGGCATAGGCATGCTTAGTACATCCTTGGTTTGGCTAAGTGACAATGCATAGCACATTCACTGACAACCTAGGGACCAAGGGACTAACACCTTACCCCTACTCACATACAGATATTAAAACTGATGGCAGCAAACTCACACATCCTGTACCTATCCATGTATTGGCTGTGTACTGCTTGCATCACACAGAGTCATCCCTGAAACACAGTCATGTCAACTGCTGCACTTGCAAGGTAAGTCCATAAGTTACACAGTATTATAGTGGATTGTTATGTCATTGTAGCTCTGGAATGGGTACATTATGCAGTCAACTATACTGGGCTATTTGGACAGACAGTACATCCACATGCGACTACTGCCACCCATTCCACTAATATGTCACCATTTGTATTTGGTAGGCCTCATACATGGAATATTCATGCAGTCCTACTGCAACAGCTTACTGGTATATAATTTGAGGGACATGTTGGAAAGGGAGGTTAAGTGATAGTCACACCACTGTGTGTCCTAGCAGAACATGGACATTTTTACCCACCCCTCAAAACAGCACTGTCCCCATGTAACTGCCATAATACTAAATTTATGCTGTATGACCTTTCACACAGTTAGTATGCCACGCAGCATCAGTACAGTAATGCACAATTTCAACATACAGATTATGTGTAATGTAACTGAGAATAGCAAAGTATGTTTTTATGCAGGTGATGGTGGGATGAATGACCCCTTGTTCATCTAACAGCTTCTGTGACTCAGAGGATTAAGGCAGCTAGCTTTTGCAATGGTGTCCAGGGTTTTAACCCTAAAATATCTGATTATTATGCATGTGAAGTAGCAATATGTATATCTTTTTACAGACTGTCTCTGTGTGTGCTACACTAGTATGACTCTGTTTCACATATTAATCACATATGTGCATCTGTGCCATGGTTCTATGACCTTTTTAAAAAGTCCTTTAGTAATATTGGATAAGGTATTATCAGAATTGTAAAGGCTTGGACTTGAAACCATATATCAGCATGCATATGTAGAAAATACATTTATTACCTCCTGTAACATGATGTAGTATAACAATATAGTAACAGCTGTGAATGGAAAATTGTGGTGTAATTTATATGGAATTACAAAAAAATCACACAAGGTGATATTGTATCCAAACTAAAAAGTAAAAAAGTCACCACCATGTCAAATTCCAAGTGAAATGGATGTTTATTAAAACACAATTCCCAACAAGACTTAGTGCTTTTGTATGTTTCTTATAAGCATCATCAGAGTCATTGTTCTTGGCATTAAGTCTACTTAATATAGTAACAAGACACTAATCAGAACTAAGTAATTAAAAGCAATCACTTTTAAAGAAACATTGCACAGGCTGCCTACCATCAGACTTATAAGACTTAACCAGTTGTAGAAAAACTAATAATATCACAAGTGATTGCTTTTAATTATTTAGCTCTGATTGGTGTCTTGTTACTATAGTAAGTAGACTTAATGCCAAGAACAATGACTCTGATGATGCTGGTATGAAACAGGCAAAAGCGCTGTCTTGTTGGGAACTGTATTTTAATAAACATCCATTTCACTTGGAATTTGACATGGTGGTGACTTTATTTTTTAATTTATATGGAATTGACAGAGCCATATGCAGTACACTGATCAGTAAACAGAACAGCTAGGTATTGATGTGCTCTTGATAAGATGGATAGTTGCATGGCTTACATATAGGACATGACAAATATTATACAGCAATTGGACAAGTGATATTTTTGGTTATAGTCAGGGTGCCCAATGGGGCTCTGTACTAGACCCATATTTGTTTATATTTGTCTGTAGACCTATCTTTGTCATCAGAGTTGTTCTCCAGTTTGTAAGCAGATAGCCTGAAATTGGGTATACTGTTTAAATGGGTTACAGATGGGGCATGTCTACACAGTAACTTGGCCACAGGAGCATCAAATGCTGTTAAATACATTAAAAAGTAAGCATATTACATTTGGAAGACAGAAATAGAAAGGTGAATATTAAATATAGTACACAGTGACTGAAACTGTAGAGTCATTTAAACAATTGGCTATAAAGGTAGATCCAGCTTGGAGTTTTCCAAATCATCTCAGAATATCTGGCCTGGAGTACAGCTAGGTGGGGCTGGATTCAGTTTATGCAACAGTAAGTCTCAGGTGTAAGCAGTGCACCACCCATTTGCAAGTTGCTAAGCTATGTGCAAACAAGCCAAAATGCCACTGAGCATGCTCACACAGTTAAAGCAGAAATCCATTGCGCCTCTCTCAATTTGCCCTACATACATAGATCAGGGATAGTAAAGCTGCACTATGACACTTATAATGGTGGATGAAGGACCATAAGGAAAGGCTCAGCATTAGATAAATCACTTACAGAAATTTGCTACTGCATAGACTAATATGAGTGGCAATCTTAGGACTATTGGGATATCTAACATTCACAGTTATGGCAGTCATCACCCATTATGTGTAAATGATACCACATTTGATAGCAGACCACAATTTACTATGAAACACATATAACCATGAGTCAAACCTGTGTACTTGCAAATAGCTGAATGTAGGTGAGTCAAACCACAAGCCATATGTATCAACCAGCAACAACACCCACATTCACTACAGCCCTCTGTGTCTGCTTGATTTCACCAAACACACATCAACAGTTGAACAATTGGTGTAATGTATTCTGTTGTGTGCCCACTCATTGACAGGGTAAATTTTCTTTTCACACAGACTTGCCCATCCAAATGCAAACAGACACATATGCCCAAAACAGGTACTGTTGTCACATAGCTATGCTACAAAACAGTTGTCTAACTCTTAGGCTACCGGCTGCAGATGTCAGTAAGAAGCTGTCTGACTCTGCAGGCCCCCCAGCCTGTTAAACACAGGGCTTGTTTATGCTCTCTAGGATGACTTCACCTGCAGTCATTTACAATGTCAGATGTAAACTGTGATCCATGCAATAGATGCTTTGTTCTGTTGTGAGAAAGAATAAATAGGTAGGAGTTGTAATCTCATTCTAGCCCACTTGGTGTGTGTGGTGCATGCAGTAAGTACTGTGCTTTATACTGTGTAAGACTAGAGAGGTATGGGTTCTATGCTTACGCCAGCTCACGTGTGTGTGTGTGTGTGTGTGTGTGTGTGTGTGTGTGTATGTGTGTGTGTGTGTGTGTGTGTGTGTGTGTGTGTGTGTGTGTGTGTGTGTGTGTGTGTGTGTGTGTGCATGTGTGTGTGTGTGTGTGTGTGTTGCACATGTATATGTGCATCTGCCTACAAACTAAATGTGAATTCCAAACTGCAGTTGCTTTGCACTTTTTGGGCTTTATAGTTGATGCAGGCCTCTGAACTTTTGTCCCCCACAAGGCCTGATGATGTCATCTACCATAAGAGTAGCTTGTTAATATCAGACTTAATCTGTGGTGTGTGCGATAAGTACTGTGTTCTGTAGTGCATACAACTAGATAGGTAGAGGTTCTATGCTCACTTCAGTCCACTTACTTTGTTTGGGTGTGTATGTGCATCTCTCTGCAAACCAAAGGTGAATTCCAAGCTACAGTGGTTCTGAACATTTTGGCCTTTGCTCTTGATGCAGGCCTCTGAACTCTTGTCCTCCACAAGGCCTGATGATGCCATCTACCATAAGAGTATCTAAAGTGATGTTAATGTCAGACTTAAGCTGTGGTGCATGTGATAAATGCTGTGTTCTTTAGTGTGAAAAACTAAATAGGTAGAGTTTTTAATCTCACTCCAGCCCACTTGCTATGTGTCTGTGTAAATCCGACAATGACTTAAAACCCACATAATTTTGTATTGTTTTGGGCCTAGCAGGTGATGCAGGCCTCCAAACTCTTGTCCTCCACAAGACCTGCTGATGTCATATACCATAAGAGTACCTAAAGCCAAATTAGTGTTAGATTTAATCTGTAGCACGCGCAGTAAGTACAGCGATTTGCATTGTATATGACTAGGTAAGTTGGGGTTTTAAGCTTATTCCAACCAAGTGTGTGTGTGTGTGTGTGTGTGTGTGTGTGTGTGTGTGTGTGTGTGTGTAGTCCAATGTTCTGTATACATAAATAGGTAGGGGTAACATTTCCACTCCATCCATTGGTGGGTGTGGATGTTAGTCACTGTGTTACATCAGTGTATGGTATCATAAGTTCACTGGATTGTGTTAGACTAATAACCCTAGAGCTCTTATAATCCTAGCCAACTTTTTACCCTTATTAACACGAGCAACACCTATTGCCCCTGTCCAGGAGGTACACAAGTGAAACCACTGTGGTGTAATTATGGTCACCCATAAATTTGTACAGACTGCATCTGAAAACGGTCAATGAGGTGTTCTGTTTGACATGAAGTGAAAGTCTTTTCCAAAGGTGCATTATACTTTGGTAGACAATTCTCCCTCCAGCAGGTTTTATTAATGTTATATACCATGTTAAGATCTTAACTGAGAGTAGCTTGTTTATCCATTTGACTTACGCATGTGCAATAATAAAGTAGGGTCAGCGATTGCCACATATGCAAGGGAGAGTTCACCTCTGAGTAGTCTGTATGATACATACTAAATTGATGGTGATTTTAGACAATCCTCATAGGATAGATGCTGAAAACATGAATTTCCCTTGTAAGGAACCTTTGTGGTCTCCCCAGTTCGCAGAGGTGTTTGGAGAGGTACATACCAAAAAGGGGCATCACACTCAAATATTGGCCTGATGAGGGAAGAGTACATGGAGGTTATAACCTTTTTCTGGAGACAATGCCCTCACATATGACATGGGCAAGATAGAATACCCTACTCATCACTGTATAGACATTGTGATCTAAGTTAAGGTAGCTGTCAATACATGTGACCAGGTCTGTCACACATGAGTATGTAGGTTTTGCTATTGCTGTAGTACTTAGCAGGAAATTTGTTGTTACCAAAATAAATGATAATACATACTTTTGCATTGAGTTTAAGGTCATGTGTTTGGCAGCAGTCATCTGTTCATCTAACACCCTCATGTAGGATGTTGCCATAATTTGGGGATTATATGGCTGCTACCAGTTAGTAGGCATCAACAAACATTGTCAGCCAGAGACATTTACACTGTGTTTGTACTTTGGAGAAATGGATTTCAAACAATAGAGGACACAAGACTGAATCCTGTGGGACACCACTGATAATAGGTCTGCTACTGGAGGTGGATTCCCCAGTTTTTGACTATATCACTTCTATCAGTGAGCCAGTTAACAACTCGTCTAATGATATAAGGGTTGAAGCTTAGTTGGGTGAGTTTGTTAATGATGTCTGAGTGGGGGATAGTGTCAAATTCCTTCTCTAAGTGCAGGTAGGCTGTATGCACATATTTCCCCTCAGCCAAGTTCTTGGTGATTGTCACAAATAAATCCACCAGGTTTAACAGGGGTGATCTCACTTTGACACATCCAAACTGTGTGGGGTCAACTAATTGAACATTACCTACATTTTTGTTGATAAAGTCCATGATGATCTACCCCATGGCCTTGAAAATGTGGATAATGAGCATAATAGGCATATCGTTTGTGGGGTCAGTGGATGCACCACCTCTGTGCAATGAAATAATGATGGCTGCTTTCCAGTTGGCTGGGATGAAGCTGGTGGTTACACTATGACTGCGAAGAGTTTCCAAGGGTGTTACTAGTCCATGTAGGAGCCCATGTAGGACACAGCCTGTGATGTTATCACGTCCCATAGATGCTGTGTTTCTGTCTTTAGAGAGGACAGTTATGTCCTACCCTTCAGAGATACAAGGTAGGGAACAGGTGGTAGGGATGTCATGGTGTATGTGTGGTGGGGACAGGGGAGTTAATTTCCATAAAACCTGTTGGCCAAAAGGTTAGATATGTCTGCAGTGCCAGTATATGTAGTATCATGAAAGATGAGTTTGGCACTAATGTGGGCCTTTTCAGCACCACTTGCTGCACCACACATATTCCCTGTTGATTATATATACTAACTCCAAGATTACACAAACTCAAGGCATGGACATATTTCACAACCCCTGGAATTGTTTGATCTTTCCTACCTGTCAATCACTTGTTTAATCAAATGTAAACAGTCTACTAATCAGTTCTTGATGAAACACAGACACAACCAGTAGGATAGAATAATGTGCATGTATGTACATATATATATTTATATATATATATATATATATATATATATATATATATATATATATATATATATATATATTTTATATATATATGTATGTATATATATATATATATATATATATATATATATATATATATATATATATATATATTTATATACACACACACACAAATATATATATATATATATATATATATATATATATATATATATATATATATATATAGGTTCATAGGTTCATACTAGGCTATCTGCCCTGGGGCATTTATAAGCCTAGCCAGAATGTGTTTGGCTTTCGCCACCCATTTTAAATTTATTTTGCAATGCCCTTTTTCGAAGTTAGTGTACTGTGCTTCTGTCTAACAGTGACACAGAAGTGATACCCGGGGTAAACCTATGATCTCCCATCCACTCATCAAGATTCCTCTTGAAGAGAGTCAATGAGGGACTCTGCCTAACCTGGACTGGGATTTTATTCCAGAGTGAAGGGAGCCTCTGGGTTATGAATTTGTCCCTCCAGCATGTCCCATTTATTTCAGTGCTGAGGTTCAAGTCTCTCGAGCGCATAGCTCGATGGAATTTGGATTTTCTGAGGTGCAGCATGTCCATTAATTCCGGGTTGGACATGGCTTTATACGTCAGGCAGAGATCGCCTCTGAACAGGTGGTATGCCACTGAGTAGAGCTGGAGTTTCTTTAACCGGGCAGCATATGGCATCTGTTTGAGCCCTTTGATCCTCTTGGTGAAGTACTTTTGGGGTCTTTCCAGTTGCTGCAGGTATCTGGTAAGGTACATCCCAAAAGGGGCATTGTACTCAATTATGGGCCTGATGAGGGAATGAGTAAAGAGGTACGATGACCTCCCCTGACCTAGATGTGAATCCCTTCATGATTAGGTGGGCTATATAAAATGTTTTTCTAACCACTTTGGCCACGTGGTTGTCAAATGAGAGATTGCTTTCAACTTGGGTCCCCAGGTCCCTAATTACTTCTTCTGTACTTAATGGATTACCACCTATGTGGTAATTTGTGGGCACTTTGTTTTTGCCAAAGGGGATGACTATACACTTTTTGGCATTTAGCTTGAGGCCATGGCTCTGGCACCAGTTGTCTGTTTCTATGAGGCCCTTTTGGAGGATGCTTGTGTCGGCTGGAGAGTCGATTATGGCGCCCAGTTTGCAGTCATCTGCGAACTTGATCAGCCACAGTCCTTCCATGTTGGCCTGTACCTCAGAGAAATATATACCGAACAAGAGAGGTCCCAGGACTGAGCCTTGTGGGACACCACTTGTAACTGGTTTGGAGTCTGACATGGCTCCAGCAATTCTAACCATGTGGGTTCTGTCCTTGAGCCAGTTTGCAAACCATCTAGTAACATAGGGGTTTCTATTTAAGCTGGTGGGCTTATCTATAATGCCCGAGTGGGGTATTGTATCAAAGGCTTTTGCGAGGTCCAGGTAGACTGTGTGGACCACCTTGCCCTTGTCAATGGCCTTAGTGACTGTTTCAAAGAAATCAACCAGGTTTAAGAGGCAGGATCTGCCCTTAACAAAGCCGAACTGGGTAGGATCCAGTGTCTGTAGGTCCCCAATATCTTTATGAGGTCCATGATATATATTTTATTTGTTGACCAGGTAGGTGAGCTGGCCTATTGACCCTTTTCAGCCACAATCCAGTTTAAATAGGAGTACATAATGAATGCATTCAGTTGTTTTAAAATTGTGCCAGATATTAGAAAGTGCAGGAAAAAAAAGTGTAGTAGTACAGATATCCTTATGCAATTCAGATAAAACTATCAAATTTGCAAAATACTTAGACAAAGCAGATTATGTATAGTATTTACAAGAGTGTTGGAGAAGAAGTAATAATATGCCTAATAGTCCATTCCACTACAAGCTAATCAAGTGATAGAAGTAGGGTTACCACCTGTCCCTCTTTCCATCAGCATTTGTGTCCTGTGGAAAAAAAAATGACAAATGTCCTGTGATTTTAGTACAAAATATATTTCCCAAGTTTTCTTTTATAATTGTATAAAACAATTATTTTGTATCTGAAACACCTAAGTGTTATAGGAAACAGCATAATAAACTCAAAGAATAAGCTTTTATTTTAGCAAAAAATGTGAAGTTCTATCATTTGCATTGGCCATTGGTATGGTTTGTCCCGTGAAATCACACATTTCTACAAAAAGTATCCCACTTTGGGAATTTTAAAAGATAGCATCCCTATAACAATACTGATGGAGAAACCCTTTACTTAACTTTGATATGTTATCATTTCAAAACAGAAGAAGAAAAAAAAAGTGTTTGGTATCATTGTGGGTCAAGATAGGATCAGCCCAAGATACAAGGACCATTTAACTATGATGCTATTGCATTCCGAATGAATACTGAGTTAGTCTATGCCCAAAAAGATAGCTTGCAATTGTAATAACTCAAACCCAAATTCCTTCATTATACAGAAAATTTCCTTTGGTAGAGCCCCTGAGTACTCATCAACTGAAATGCTGAAGCCCCTTAAATAAAAGAGATTTGGTGCATCATTAAAGGTTTGACAAGATGCAGGTGTTTTACCCCAAGTGACATTCAGACCATTCAGCTCTGTTTTTAAGGGTCTTGTACATGCACTCTCCATTATGCTGTATCCTGAGAGTTATTAATTAACTGCTGCATGCTGAAATCCTGATTCAGATAATTAGGAAGGGCATTAGCACATGTGTGTCACAAGTGACAGTTTATATCAGATAATTAGGAAGGGCATTAGCACATGTGTGTCGTGTTATCAAATAGACTTAACTTTCTGTTCAATGGTGGAACAGTGTACAAGAAAGCTGCTGCTGAAATATTGTACCTGCCTCAATAATTAAGTCAGATGGAGAAGATCTTTTAGGAGCCAATGTACAAAGAAATATTTTACATGAGGAAGCTGGTATTGCATTAATAGATTTTTCAAAAGCTAAGTGGGCTCATAGATTTCTTGCACAAATATTGGCTTATGCGGTAGTTCAACATTTTTTTTTTTATCCTCAGAAATTTAACATTGAATGATAACTACACTAGCATCTGCATCAAATTGCAGAGGCCTTCATTTACTAATTTTGGCACCTGCATTTGGAGAAGAGATAGAGTCTAGTCATATAGATGATTACCTGCATTTGTTTAATTTTTCTGAAGTCTTCACCTAAATCAGTCAGACACTGTAGCAGAGACATGATGCAATACCTTTTACTAGACCAACATAGGTTTTGCAATTATTCAAACTCTCAGGCTAGGAAGAGCCCCTAATTTGATATTATTGAGTTACTGGTGTTACGATGCTTAAATATCCACTTGTGCCTAGAAAGGGAGGTACTTCATTTAATTCCAATTAGTTTAAAAAAACACTTGAAAAATATAAGATTGGATGTTTAGTATGGCTTTATACCTCAAATTGCACAGTGTGTGTGATTGTGTGTTTTTCTATATGTGAGAGAGAGAGACATAGGAAAAACTGTGTGATCCTGAAACTGTAGAAGATGAGGGCATACCATGCTATAAAACTCAATGTTTTGAATTTTGCATTAGCTGAAAATTTAACAGCTCTACAAACTACTCTTGACACTTAATGAGAAAATAAATCACATTTCAAGGGAGAGATAATCACAGCTATGACTGTAAGAGAACATAAATAAGTCAAAACAGGAAAAGGAAGACTACAGTAAGAGTCATGCCTACCCACAATACCATTTGTCGGAAGGTTCTACTAAGTGGCAGTTTGATCAAATATATGACTGTGGGGTTAATACTAACTCTGTAAATCCACATAATTATTCTATCATACAAGAAGATAATGACAACAAAGTATTTTATGGAACTCAAACTTCCTCACAGGACAGAGACATTATTGAATCAGCAAATATACTAGCACTATGCTACAAGCAACAAGTCAAATGTACAGCAATGTCAATCTACTGTTTGGCAGGGGAGGTCATAAGAGACAAACAATCAACAAAGGTCAGTCTTTTGGGCATAATAAAATTATTCTAGATGATTTTGTTTATTCTTAAAATGAATACTTTAAGATTTACAATTGCAGACACTTCAAGTTAATCAATCTCTACTCTGAACTTTTTATAAAAGGGTTGTCCTTCCTTATCACACGAAGAGCAGAATTAATGAGTACCCTTACAGACCTAAAGAAGTTTATCAGAAAACTGACCTTTAGCCTCCTGTGATTAAACCACAATGAAGTATGAATGAGTGGAAAACAGAGTTTGCATTGAAAAAGTACATTAAATCTTCCATTTCACACTTCAGTATTCATGCTCAAATGATATAGTAAAAGTGATAGCTGGAAACTATTCAGTACTAAAAATATTTTTGCTCAGTTTATCACTTTCAGAAAAGTAATTGCTATTTAACTTCCACTGAGATTGAACAATCAGGGTTACAAAACCCAACAAAGGTGGGGGCATAGTACTTATAGATGTGATTGATAATATCTGTAAGATGCTTTCTTTACTAATACACAGAATTATTGGTTGGCATCCAAGAAAAAAATAAAAATAGAATAGCATAAACTTGATTTTTTTTTATTTTATTTGTTTATAAAGGATGCGATATCCAACATCTGTTCTGATTTTTGGAAGTTAAAATCCAGTCACACCATCTATCTTTGGTATTCTGACAGCTCATAAGAATGTCATTCTCAAAGAATTGTTAAATTGGGATTAAAATAGTCTGAAAAGCCAACAGTCATATTTCAAGTTGCTATTGTCATATTCATGTATAACATGCCTTGTCATCCCCTACCCCTAAAAGGCATCCAGCTTCTATGTACCCTTCTGATGTCAGACTGAGACAAACCCAAAAAGACAAACAGAACATAACATATTTGTTGTCAGACATGTATAAGCAGCATGCTTAAATACTGTCCTTCAAAAATAGTCACCAGTATATGCATCAGATGTTTGATTGTTAGGAAATGTTGGAAAAAGAATAAAAATAATAATTATATTAATATTTAAAACGTTTTACAGACAGTACAATTAGTTTCATAGATTAGTACTGCCCCTGTACAAGATATGCTGACCCTCTGTGCACCTCTCTGAAGTTTGTGAAGAAAGTTAAATAAATAATGACATCATTGTCCTCAGCCTAAGACAAGATAGAGTGACTCCTGAGGTTTGGGAGGAATGTTAAAAATATAATGACATTGTCCACAGCCCCTCACACAAGTACAGTGACCTTCAGAGTAAACCTACAAGCAGGGATGGTTTTAGACTAGGTGGGCTTCAGGGTAAAGTCAATTACTAAGCCATGGTGTGGAGGATCCACCAACCCCCGAAATTCTGAAGGTGCAGGTATTCTGTGATACACTTACTCCTTTTTTGAGATAGAAGACATTAAACTGAGCAAGTGACATCAAGGTAATTTATTTTCATCCAGGCAACAACTACCAAGCAGCTATAGCCACTTCTGTGTGTAGTTCAGATGTTTGATTGTGATAAAAGAGGATGACAATGTAATGTATTTCACCCTTTTCCAAATAGTTGACAAACTTTAAAATATTGCTTGAATCTTCACATAATCACATTAATCCTGCAAATCCAAAATAATAAGCAAACAACAACAGGGAGCTAGTCATTTCCTCCAAAAAGACAGCCACAGTAATTATTACTTGTCGGTCCAGTTAAGTAGCCCATCTTACTTCTCATACATGTACACTAATGCTGCAAAGCCAGATAATGAATGTTTTAAACTAAGCAAATGACAAGACACTCAGTTATTTTCATTCAGCTACCCCCAACCACCACCCAACAGTTATGGCCATGACATCTGATGGCATACCTCTCAAATGTTCTTAATTTTGACTCAAAATTTAGCTCTGCCCTTCTTAATCCCTCCTAAAATTATGACTTTTGAACAAAAAAGTGGAGAGTTGCAATTAATAAACACAATACTTAGTGCAATAGACTTCTTTTACTTCAAGATACATATTAACTCACATTTACTTATTCTTTCAATGCCTTAATTTAATAGCACTAATATTTTGAAAGTGTCCCAGATTATTTCTAGATTTGTCCCTGATTCTGTTGAGATTTGTCCCTAACTTTTGAGAGCTGTGTCTAATAGCTATGTAATATTATTTCACATCCACAGTCCACACAAACAAGTTACCACACATTACAGTATTCCATACCAAATTGCTTCACATGAATCACAAAGTCAAAGAAATATTATAAAATGTCAGGTTGATCATTGCCAGCATCACTGTAAGCAAACAATAGCATGTGTGTCACCTCAACTGTCCACAAAAATTAGAAATCCAGAAATATTGCTAAAATTATCTGGTTCATCATTGCCAGCAATATTGTAAAAATCTATCTCCTCAGCACACCACTCCTCTCATCTCAACTCAACTGCCTACACAAATCCAAAAATATTGTCAAAAAGTATGTAGTTGATCACTGCCAACCTTATTTTAAATAGTAGTAGTGATAAATACTATCTTGTGGTGCCAATCCACAAAATATGTCCATAATTATGCAGAATGTTCCTGGTTTTATGTTTTATATATATATATATATATATATATATATATATATATATATATATATGAGAAAAATAATGCCCTTCCGCGTGGAACTACCAAAATTCAAAATTTAAAAATACTCACAAAAAACTTCTGCTGAAGGAGGCACAGCGACAAAGTTGTGTGTCTTTAGAAATCTAATCCACCAACAAGCATGATAGGCGTGGTCATGTAAGTAGTCCAAAGGAAACAGCAGCAGCATAAAGTATCATTCAGCAGCTAATCCAACAACAAACAAAGTTGGTGTGGTCATGAAATTATTCCAAAGTTCACAAACACAAGATTCATGAAATGTAAAACCAAAGGGGGTCAAAGCCAGTAAAAAAGCAAATATATCAGTTTGTGGAGTTTATTCAATAAGACACACAACTTTGTTGCTGTGCCTCCTTCAGCAGAAGTTTTTTGTGAGTATTTTTAAATTTTGAATTTTGGTAGTTCCACGCCGGAGGGCATTATTTTTCTCATTTTTGACTTTTTGGGCACTACTGTTTCTGTTTTATATATATATATATGGATCTATCTGAGTTCATCGACATTTTAAAATACCGAAAACGAATTAACCGACACCAAAACAACGAAACTCATTTAACCGACGCCAGAAGATCGACAGTTCACAAACACGACATCACATACACCCGACACAACATACCAACAAACAAAACACATCCCCTATCCAACACTCACACACACAACACAAGCACACCAAAATCCTTACAAACAAACACTAACCCATACATACACAACTAACCACAACCCTGACCCAAACCCTTACCCTAAGGTCCGTCACTATCGCACACTCACCCAACCCGCGCCTAACCCTAACTCACGATCCCACCCCTACCCCTACAAAACACCAACATTGCACACTTACCTTACTCAAGCACACTCACCTAACCCGCCCTAACCCTAACTCACTTATCCCACCCCTACCCCTACAAAACACCAACATTGCACACTTACCTTACTCGCACACTCACCTAACCCGCGCCCTAACCCTAACTCACTTATCCCACCCTACCCCTACTAACCACCAGCATCGCACACCTACCTTACTCGCACCCTTACCCCATCACAGCTTCTCAGCGGCGGTGGCGTCCGCCGTCGGTTTTCTGCCTCGTGGATCTTGTGGTGGCGGTGACGTGACTTTCGACATTCTCGTGTCGGTTAATCCATTGTCGGTATTTTAATGTGTCGATGAACTCAGATAGACCCATATATATATATATATATATATATATATATATATATATATATATATATATATATATATATATATATATATATATATATATATATATATATATATATATATATATATATATATATATATATATATATATATATATATATATATATATATATATATATATATATATATACGGAAACACTTCGCAATGCCAAAATCCTGAAAGATCGAATTTCATATGGCCGAGACCAAAAGATCAAAGTTTCGGAATCCCGACATTGTGAACAGAGATCTGCATACCGCACGGAATGGGAGATTTCCCTTTTCCTAGTTGTAGTGCAATCTCAGAGTTGGAATACTTAAGTAGCTGGTGTGTGGGGGTTGTTTTTTTTTTTTTTTTTGATTTGTTTTGGAATTTCGATATTCCAAAAATTATGATCATATAGTCTCGGCCATATGAAATTCTATGGTTCAGAATTTCAAGATTCTGATGTGAATCCCTATATATACATATATATATATATATATATATATATATATATATATATATATATATATATATATATATATATATACACATACATATATATATATATATATATATGTATATATATATATATATATATATATATATATATATACACACACACACATATATCTATATATATATATATATTTACATACATACATACATATAGATATAAACAACATTAATTAAATTACATATAGATATAAACAACATTAATTAAATTACATTAAAAAAATCAGGAATTTGGTTTGGTGGGCTGCCTTGTTGAACTGGCTGAGATCCAAAATGGGTCTCCAGTCCCCTATTTTTTGGGCACTAAAAAGAATCTTGAGTAAACCCCAGATCCTGTTTGCTCTGGTGGGGCTGTTTGGATTACTCTTTTGTCGGGCAGTTTTTGAATTTCTAAGACTACTGCTTCCCTTTGATTGGGTGGAACATCTGGGAGTCTTTTTTGGAGTGTTGGACTCATAACAAGTGGAATTTTGTAACCTCTGGATAATATTCCCTGCACCCATTTGTCCAAAGTTATCAACTGCTAGGCAGGTTGATGCAGGAATAATCACCCCCCTGACTGCCTCCAGAGGATAGCAATTGAGCCCTCATTCAGGGATGCTGATAGGAAGTTCCAAAGAAGGATTCTCTGGAACCCTGATTTTGTGGTCCATTTCGCCCCTAGGGCGGTGTCTTCCATTGTTTCCTCCTCTGCCCTGGGGGAAGTCTTTGCCTTGTGAGTCTTGGAAAGGCCCTTTGGATTTTTTCAAACAGTCTTCCACTTCTTTGGTTCCTAGAATAAGGTCTCTGAGGAGTGGAGAAACATATGCCTATGGCAGATAAGGTCTTACCATCTTTCTCACATCTGGCTAGGGTGTCTTTTACCTTTTGGCCAAAAAGGGTAGATCTGTCAAAAGGAGGATTGACATATGACACTTTAAATGGGTCCATAAAGTCACACAAGCACATCCAGGAATGCCTTCTGATGGCTATACCTGAACCCGCTGCTCTAGTCATCCCTTCAGCTGCATGGTCAGTAAGCCTCATGGACGAATTAGTGATAGCATCAAGGGTTGCAAGCTGAGAGGAAATGTTATCATGGACCCTCTTCAGCCATTGCTCTTGAGAGTGTATTTGAAAACTCTTTAATCAAATCGCTCTGTAATCTGGTAAAGTGTGCAATATAATTCAAGAACCTTAGAGTGAAGGTTGTTGAAGTATAAGCATGCTTCCCAAATCTATCCAACATCACAGACACCTGGTTAGGAGGATGGATAGTCGGACTCTCTTCAGCGAGTTCCTTTTTGGTGGTAGGGGCTATCACCATGGCCTCAACAGGAATCCCTTTGTGGCTCATCCTTAGGGGCTGATAATATATGGTCAGGTCTCTTGGGGATTGGCTGTATAGTATCAGGCATCTTCCACACCCGCTGATCGATCAGCTTAATATGATTGTCAGTGGGTGGAGAGATCCAAGAAGTAGAGTACTGGGCATGAAATGCCTCCAGGTATACTGATTCCTCCAAGGAAGGTTGAATAGAGGACCAGCCACCCCTCTGTCTCAGGATTTCTATGATATCCCTAAATGAAACATCATCAGCGGGTGACCTGGTGGAACCTTCCCTCCTCATCAAAATTAGTATCTTCAGTGATGGACTCTTCTGGGGAGTCCAGGTGCTTCTTCTTGCACTTCTTCTTCACAGGGACTACCTAGGGGGATGATCCGGGAAAGTGTCCAAAGAGGAGACTACTAAAGTGGGAGTCAACTAGGACTTTTGTGCCCTCTGTCCTGGGGATTAAACTGATGGTAGCTCAGGCCAAGGGGAAGTAGAAATCTTTCCCAACGGGAATGGCAAAGACTGAGAGTCCTCAATGGACAATGCCTACTCCATTATCCTAAAGGCTGCCCCCCCCAGAGGAATGGGAGCCTGGAACTGAAATAGATTCTTTTGGAACCGGGGTCACACCCCGCACCAAGGAGGCAGCTTCTGGAACAGAAGCCTGGGTCGATCCTACAAAAGCCGAGATACCAAGGGACATGGATGGTTCCGAAGGAAATGAAATCTAGCCAAGCCCCTCTGCCCCAACCAGAGACTCATGACCCTGGGAATTCTTTGGTGCCAAAGGCTCAGAGGAACTCAAGACAGCTCTCAGAACCAGGAACTCAAGACAACTCTCGGAACCAGAGAAAGGGATGCTACCAGGACTGAGACAGCTGATGCCAGAGGAGTCAGAACCGAGAGCTCCAAGGTCTCAACAGGAGTTGGAAGAGGAGGGTGTGGAGGAGCTAAAGCTGGCTAGTTCCAAGGCCAATGTGGCTAGGAACCCAGAATTACCCCTGGCCATCAGAAGCTGATCCACCAGGCTCAATATATTGACCTCATAAAGACTCTTAGTATAACAAATAGAAGATGGGGAGGGAGATTTCGGGGGTCTCGCAAAGGGGCTGAGTGGCATATCTTTAAAGGGTTCAATGGAAGGAGATTATTTAGTCCATGGCAGTTGTAATAGCTTCAGCACTGAATAATCTGTTGGTGCAGAAGGAAATTTTTTCAGTTCTGAAAGGAGCTTAGGTCTGGAACCAGATAAATCCTCTGGTGCCAAGGAACTCTTCTGTACTGAGGATGACTTAAGCATTTTCTTAGATGGTTCCGAGGACCTTGGAACTGAAGAAGACCTTTTCTTCGAAACAGAAGAATAAAATGAGGAAGAAGTGCTAGCTTCAATTCTGGACTCAGATAAGGCCTTGTCAAATCCTGTTTTAAGGCGTCCCTCCAATATTAATTTGTTTTTCCTTTCAGTCAGGGTTCGCATAGATAAACCATCACAAATTGTACAGTCCTCCTGCAAGTGAGTCTTTTCCAGGCAATAAATGCATAAGGTGTGACCATCAGAATTAGCCATCTTGCCCTCACATTTCTGGCACCTTTTAAAGCCTGAGGTGCCTTTAACAGATTTAGCAGGGGAAGGTTGTTGCTTTTGTTGGTCAGCCATTATAATGTAAGCAACTATCAGACAGTCACACAACACGAGAGAAAGGGAGAAGGAAGCAAAGGATTTTTTTAATAAAGACTAGAGGCAAGAGATACCAATGATGGTATTTTAAAATTCCTAAACAGGTAATAAGAAATAAATAGAAAGTACCGGCAATGGTACTTTAGTTCCACCAATGGTAGGAGAGGGAAAGAGGCAGAATAAGCAGCTATGTTAATGATAAAAGGAATAGGTTGACAGCAAAAGAGGAACTGGGCAAGAATTTCAAAAAAGGGATAAAGAACCATTTCAAAATAATTAGAAAATTGGAAAATTAGAAAATAACTCACTGTTAAAGCCAAGGCTAGAGGGAAGGAAACTAACACATCTGGTCTGCAAAGTGGCAAATGAGATCTGAGGTAACTTTAGAGAGGAGCATTATGGGTAGTGCCTGGCTCGAGAGTTTGGAGAGCACGAGCAGGAAGATATGGCCGAGATGGTTCCAAGGTTCAGAACTGAACCCCACTGTCAAGGATTGGGTGAGGATTGACAACATCAGATTAAGAATAGTTTAAGCTTGCATTGCACTTTTTTGAACTGTGTTTTATTTAATTGCTGTTGTTACTGCAGTGACTGTTTTTTTCTACACTTTGAAAATTTAGTACTTCTGTATTTCATAGCATAGGCTAGATTCAGACCTGCTAATTCTAGGCTGTTTGGTATTAAATGAATTAAAATGGTATTAAACCAGCCATCCTATATTAAGAAGACCTTCCTGCACCCTTCTGACAGAAGTCTAGTCAAGGATCAACCCGAGTTGGGGATTGTTGGAATAAGGCTCAGTCTTGGTCTTTCCCATTGGTTAGTTTGTGTTAAAACTGTTTAACTTCACTTGTATTTAAGCAGCACATTTGCATGGTTTTGCACTCAGTTTGGCAGAGCTGTTCCAAGTTTGGCGTCTTAGCCAGAAACCTGGAATGAATCTGAACTAAATCCAAGGCATCCACTGTGATCAACAAAAAAATAAATATATTTTATGCTTGTACTGCACTTTTTTGAACTCTATTTTGCTTAACTACTGTTTCATTTTTGCTGTTGTTACTGCTGTGGCTGTTTTTCGGCACTTTGAGAATCTAGTACTTTTGTATTTCATTGCACAGGCTAGATTCAGTTTTCATGAATCTAAGCTGTTTGGTGTTAACTGAGCACTAAAAACAACCATCCTATATTAAGAAGGCCCTCCTGCACCCTTGTGGCAGAAGTGTTTAGCCCGGGACCCATCTGAGTTGGAATTGTTTGAATAAGGCTCAGTTCATTGGTTAGCTTGTATTAAAACTATTTAACAATTTAATAGATGGTGCAGTGGTGCAGTGGTTAATGCTATCACATCATAGCAAGAGGTCCTCTGGTTCAATTCTTAGCTGGGATGCCTTCTGTGTAGAGTTTGCATATCCTCCCTGCTTTTGTGTGGGATGCCTCCGGGTGCTCTAGTTCCTTTCCACATTACAAGGACATGTTTCTGGAGCATCTGGAGCATTTCTCCCTGGGGTGTCCATAGAAAATTGGCTCATTCCAAGTCGGATTTTCCCTGTAAACAAATGTTAAATAAAAACTTCACTTGTATTTAAACACAACATTTGGGCATAGCTGCAACCCCACACAATGGGGTTTAGCACTGCCATGTATAGCTGCAAATGCTTAGAAACAACAATTTTCCCTTGATATCTGCTACAGAACCATTCTTAGCTCCACTGCCTCTCTGTGCACAATACAATTGTGCATTGCTACCCAGAGAGCAACTCAGCTGTGCATTCTGAGGTGTTGACGCAGTTCTTCTATCTTTAGCCTTCCACAAAATATAAATAAGGATGTATGTTTTAAACGCCCCGTTAGAAATAAGGCATATAAAATGAAATGTTATGCCACTTATAATACTAGAAATATTGTATATTTGGCTACTTGTAAAGTCTGTTTTGCATTTTATGTACGGAAATCAATTCATAAACTGAAGGAGAGAATGGTGGAGCATAAATCTGACACAAACAGGGGAATTATGACTATTGTGTTTTAGATCTGGTTTTTAGAGTCCCAAGAAGTGGTGATTTAAATAAATTAGAAATGAAGGAATATGAGTGGATTTTGCATTTAAACACTGACAACGCTCTAGGTATAAAAAAAATGGTCTCTTTAAAACCCATTTTAAAGTTTAAACAAATGTGCTTGAAGTAATTGTTAATTACTCCAACATTTTTATTGGCTGTGTGATATCATGTGATTGTTTTATGTTACCTATTTTAATGTGTTTTTAACTTGATTTGTTATACTGATGAAGGTTTATATCCGAAAGCTTTATAATTAAAGTCTTGCTGTTGTGACTACACGTGGTTTGTTTCTGAATTCCTGATTTTTGTGCGTGTTTTTGCTTTACCATATTCTGCAGTTGTTATCTTGGATTGTTATATGTGACTCAGAAGTGAGACACACAGCTATCTCCTTTACCAGGTTGAACAAGGTCATGGTCAGCTGCCTGTTATGTGTCAGGATCCATCAAATCATGCATGCACTCAAGTCACTCAGCAGCAATTACCATTGTGACTCTGCCATAGTACATACTGATGTAAATGACTTGAGACATACCTCTCTGGACTATATGAAGAGAGACATGACTAAACTCTCAGATTATTTGTCCCAGGTAGGTATGTCCCTAGCCATAAGTAGCATTTTCCCTTCACCAAGGATGATGCCACAATACAGGCAAAAAAATTATTGATTTCAATAATTGGCTTAGCTTCTGGTATCACTCCAGGGGGATTCAGTATCTGTCTGCCTGGGAAGACATGGTCGACAGTCCATGCTACTATGCCAGAGATGGCCTTCACCTGTCTCCTCAAGGCTTTTGGATAGTGGCAAAGATGCTTGCCTTCCCCATAGTACCTTTTTAGGCAATATCCAAGCAAAAAAACTTCCAACATAAAGAAATCTACTAAAGACAAACTCTAGGTCATGATGCTTAATGCTAGGAGCTTAAGCAGTAAACTGTACTCCCTGTAAGCAGTCCTCAACTTGGAAGATGCTGACTTTTGTGCAGCCATAGAGACTTGGTCCAAGGTCGCTGAGAACATCCCAGCCAAACAATGCTGCAATGCCTTTCACACATTCAGACCCCAAAATGAATGTGAAACAACCAAAGGTGGAAGTGTATCCATCTTCATTAAATCCAAATACACCTCGACATTGGTAAAACAGTACGACTCCCTTGAGCTACTCCAGGTCCAAATAACTATAGGAAAAATACCCTTTCACATCATTGTTAGCTACAGGTCCCCCACCATGGAACAAGTGAAGTACACCGCCTACCTGGACTTGCTGCAGTCACTTAGCATACAGCCAAACACCTTGGTCATGGGAGATCCAACTATTCTTCCATTGACTGAGTGACTTACACAAGCACAAACGCAGTCACTAGGAGGTTCTTGGACTTTGTTAATTAAAATGTCCTGGAAGAGTTGTTCCACATCCCCACAAGGGACTCAAATGTCCTGGACCTAGTGCACATCAACATGGGGGGTGTCATTGCACTACCCCCTGTGTGTTGCCCTCCCTGATCAGGTCAGAATATAAATCTGTCTTATTTGAAGTAAAGATCAAACCTGAAACCCCCACAGGAGTGAAAAAAAAATTAAAAAAATTACTGCAATGCAAACTATTGCCCACTAAGTGATGATATAAAAAGTTTCAAAGCCACTGTCAAGATAGACAAAAATGATTGCTATTTTCGGGAAGATCTGGTTTTATTTTTGTTATGCTCAGCCAAGTCAATGCATTTGTTATCAGCTGAGCCTAACAAGAATAAAACCAGATCTTCCCCAAAAAAGCAAGCCACCCTGATGGACTGTAAGTATAAAAAGGTTATACAACAAAAGAATGAAACTAAAACAGGAGGGAACTAACTCAACAGAGGAAGAATACCCTCTACAGCTTAAACAAGCAAATCATGTAGTTAAGTCCTCTAAGGCTAGCTATGAGTCTAAATTTGCAACCCTAGCTAAAGACAATCATAAGGCATTCTTTAGCTACATGTGAAACCTAAGAGGTAACGCCCAGCTGTGTGCCAAATTTATAATGGATGGTACAGCTCACAGTCAACCTGAGGAAATTGCCAACCTGCTAGCTGACAGATCTAGCATTCATTTCACCCCCCTGTTTCCAACTGACATACCCTAAAACATTCCCGACACCAGTCCTCTGAGTGTCTCCAAAGAACAGATCATACAAACACTCTCCAAGGCCAAAAGCATGGACTCTATGGGACCAGATAACATTCCAAACTGCTCACTAAATAACCTAAAACAAGACCTAGTGGAACCATTTGGCCCTCTCTTTAACCGTAGCCTGAGAAAGGGCTTTGTCCCAGCGGAATGAAGAACAGCAACAGTAATCCCCTTGCACAAAGGAGGTCCATCAGCTGACCCTGGGAACTATTGACTCATAAGCCTAACCAGCCTTATCTGCAAGGCCATGGAAGGAATCATCGTGGACCTTATCCACAAGGACATAGGTCATCTTCAAACTCTTGATCTGACCCAGATTGGTTTCATCAAGTGTAGATTTTGCCTATTAAACCTGGTGGACTTCTTTAAGAATGTCACCAAAGCCCTGTGTGAGGGCAAAATACTACATACCACCTATCTTGATTAAGCCAAGAGAAACTCTCCCAGCTGGGATTAACCCATACATTACTAGATGGGTTGCCAACTGGCTCACCAACAGAATACACACTACCAAATTTGGGGAATCCACCTCCACCAGCAGACCTATTACCAGTGGGGTACAGCAATGATCTGTGGTTGGCCCTCTATTGTTTGGAATCTATTTCACTGAAGTTCAGGTGAAGGTAGATGGCCTGTGGGTTACCAGTTTGCAGATGACTGTAAACTGGGCACAATCATAGAGCCCCCCAATGATGTTAATGTGTTGCAGAAAGGGTTGATGCAGACAAATTATTGGTGCCAAACTGACAGTCTAAAACATAATGCAAAAAATCTCTCATTATCCCCTTTGGCAGATAAATACCCCCCTGCTAATTTTGATATAGATAGCACCCCTCTACGCTCAAAATCAGTGGTGTGAGACTTGGACACACAGATTGATAGCAATCTAAATGTCTATCACAATGAGTCCATAGTCATAAGAAAAGCATTCAGCATTGTGCATCTCATAAATAAGGGCATCACATCGAAGACTAGGGAGGTTATAGCCTCGTTGTACTCAACCCTTATCACACCACTTATTGAGTACAATGCTTCCTTCTGTATGTACCTCACCAGACACCTGCAGCAGCTGGAGAGACAACAGAGATTTCTTACCAAGAGAATCCAGGGCCTCCAAAACCTGACATACATGGAAAGACTGAAAGCTCTGTTACTGTACTCTGCATCATACAGCCTGCTGAGAGGCAACCTGTGCCTGGCCTATAGATTAGTCTCAGACTGTACCCTAATTCTGCACATCTGCAAATCAAATGGGACAACAATAGCTCACTCCAGGGATCCCAACCTAGCCTGTGACATTAACAGAACATGCTGGAGAGACAGATGTATCTCCCAGAGATTGCCACTCCTCTGGAATAAACTCCCACTCCATGTGAAGCAAAGCTCTTCAATGACCCTATTCAAGAGCAACCTTGATAAATGGATGGGTGACCATAAAGTTATCCCAGGGTGGCATTTATATCCCTCATGGACAAGGGCAGTTGGTGCTGATCACAGAATTGCTCTGCTAACAATGACCATCTAACTATGGTCAATAAGGGTACTTGGGTTTACACGGCTAAGCTTGTAAAGGCCCTAGGGCCATTAGGCTAGTAACCTGCTATGAAGCTATTAATCTATGAACCTATGATCAGAGACCTGAAATAATTCTTCATAATACATGGTGCATTATCTGCTTCGTGTACTACTAGTTACAAAGAAGACAAAACATTTCTAATTGTTTTGCCAGCTTTCAAAGCCATAAAGCACATAGCAGGCACTATCAGAAAGACAGAGTAACATGCCTTAGAGAGCAGTATCAGAAAGACAGCTTAACATTGTCTTATATCAATCCAGCAAGACAGAGGGACTCCAAAACTGTCAGTTTCAATAGAAAACTTTTATTGTCGACACCACAACCACTTTCACAGACTAAGCTGCTTCTTATATTAAGAAAAGTCAGGGACAGATTACTAGCACAATAGCAAGCAGAAATAAATCTGTTTTTAATTCTGCCATTGTCATTTGCCAGCAGGTACTGGCAGGTTAACTGGCTAGCATGATACCTGATCTTAACAACTGAAGCAGGATTGCTTAACAATTGCTAAGATCAAATCTCATGCAATAGAAGCACTTTAATAATATGTCGTTTTCTCAGTATCCTGCATTTCAAAGTTTTTATCCATGGTCATTAAGTTTGTAGTTTTTATTACTTAATATTATTAGTTATGCTGATTAATTATTAGAATATAGTGCATGGAGCTCATGATTACAGTCCAATAACAGTTAAATAACATCTTGGTTCAGTGCTACCCAGTGTGAGTCATGACCTTAACAACATTTAGAAGGGTGCTTAACAATTCCATTTCCCATTAACTGTTCCTTCACTCTGTGACTTCAATGGAGTGTAGCATGCAGCAAACCTGGATATCCCTCTGACAGTGCTTCTGTTTTTTTTTGTCTTCATTTCTGTTCTGTCCTATGAGGTTTGTAGTTAATAAGATGTGGGCTGAATGCTCTGCTTTATATATTATGGTGATTCTTATTCTGCTAAAGGTACAAGGTAATTATGTTCTTCTAACTTGTATTTTTATTGAATAAATGCCTCATTTATAACCTTTGTTTCAGTAATTTCTTAACAGTATGACAATTTCTGTTTTGGTATGTTACTTAATGATCTTAAAATGTGTTGCTTTTATAATGTGCTACTTTCTAAATTTTGCTAGCCAAATTATTTGTGTGAGAATTTCTATATCAGTGCGAATCGAGAAAGTTAATTTTATTTTGATTCTCCTTAAAATCATTTTTATAGGTGCATAATAACTATTCTCCAGTACCATGATTAAATGTTTTGCTTCCAAAACACATTGTCCCTTATTATTAAAACTATGTCATCCATGAAAACTGGGTTCTCATAAAATGATATGATTGAAGAAACATAAATGGTAGCTATTGAAGTACCCGTGATTGTCTGCTTCAATTGAAAATAATTTTTGCCACCAAACACAACGATACTGTTCTTTAAAGCAAAATATTCTAATAGTAGAAATATTTTACTAAATGAATTTGGATACAAAGAAAACAATTATTACATATCTATTGCATTCCTTCCATACCCTCTGCTGGTCAGTACTACTACAGAAAGCATTAATATCAACAGTAAGATAAATCATTCTACTCAGTCTCAAAAGACAGAAGATCATCAGAATCAGTTTGTGTCTTTCGGCTTTTCCCAGTTAGGGGTCACCACAGCGGAACTCCAGTCCCCTAATGATTGGTAGTTGATTTTTACATGCCGAGTTACCAGCCCTGATGCACAACCGTCAACGAAGGTATGCCCATTCACGCATGTCTCCACGCAGAAGACGCTCTAGCTGAGAATCGAATCGGACAGCATCTTGCTGTGAGGCGACAATGCTACTGCAGCACCACCACCGCGGATGGCTTAATATATACTGTGCAAAGTTAGAAGGGGGCTCAGTTAGGTATCACTCTGACAATAGGTCATAAAGGTAGGTTATGGATGTCTCTCATGAAGTTTCAGATTTCAATAAATAAGTGGACACTTAGAAACAGTTATTTGGAAATATATATATATATATATATATATATATATATATATATATATATATATATATACACATAAACTTTTCTGAAATCATTTTATTATATACTACATATTTTAATAGCTTAACACAGTTATCATGTGTTCTTTCTAACCAATCTAAAGCAACCTTATTTGTCTCACTATCTTTGAAAGCTACCTGATTCCATGTGCTTTTATCATTATGTGCCCCTCCCCACCAGATCATCTAATAACCAGGTCTTCCCTATTCCTTAAGGCTTCTGACACTTCTGTCTTCCTCCATATTAAATGAAGTTGTCTAGTTTTAATAAAGTCCAGCCTTTTTAGATCAGATTCACAGAAAGTCTGAAAAAAGGTGCAGAGTACAATTAGATGTATTAGGTATAATATTAGAAGTTCTATTCTTCAGCATATAAGGTGTATAGTAGTATAGTAGTATCGAAGGGCACAGTAAAATTAGATGTATTAGGTATAATATTAGAAGTCCTTTTCTTCAGTATTTCTTCACTCTTTCACAGCTGCAATTTGTTTTTAAATTCAGGTTTTATGCAGTTAATACTACCCATGTAGTATACATGGCTACCTGTAACTCCTGTCCATGTTATTATATAGGTAAAACTATACAGAGACTTCAAGATAGGATTAATAGGCACTTAGATGAAATAACAAAGAACAACCGGACATAGTTTTAACTTTATAGTTTTACAGTACTTAGCACATAATTTTAGGGGAGGGATCTTAATAATCGCCTGGAACAAATAGAATTACGATGAATCCTTAGGTTACAGGCACATAAATATCCAGGCATTAATGCTCAGGTTAGCGTTAAACCTGTATTAAGCAGATGTAGATTTAAGAGAAAATGAACAGATTTCAAGGGACACACCTTCGAATTACTTGACACTGTTTTTTGATTGATCAGTTTGATTTTAAATGTGTTTAAATATGTTTGATTTTACTTTGTTTTGAGATCTTGTTTGATTTTACTTTGTTTTGAGATCTGATGAAGCATGTTGTTTATCCAAAAGTGCTCATCTTTTTATGTATTTTATTAAAGTGTGTCTCATTGCCATGGTTATCTTGATTTTTTTTTATTTGCACCTTGGTTTGGCTTTCCAGTGGAGGTATTTGGGAACTTTTGGTAGTTTTATTGTTCCATTTTGCTTGTTTTCCTCCAAAACGTCCCATGGCAGAAGGCACTCAAGTGGAGCTGGAGTGCAATCCTACATGAGTCACATTATTTCCAAGCAATTGTTAGAATATTTCATGGTGTTGAATCCACTTATACCTGTGATACAAGGTCAGCCCAAATTACATAAGAATGCACAAACTCCACCGCTAAGACCTATTGTCTCAGGACAGGGATGGGTGACTCACCCATTATCAGTGTATGTTGAAAATTTTCTAAGACCTGTCTTAGATAAATCTCAGCATGTATTAAGGGACAGTAAACATTTTATATATGATGTGTCTCTTATGGTACAGGTCCGACAACAGGAACTTAAAGATAGTCTATTAGTTACATTAGATGTTTGTTCTCTGTTTACCGTGATACCACAAGCTTACGGTACAGAAGCCATTAGACAATATCTATGTAAGTATAGTATATATGAGATTATACAAATAGATCTATTATGTATGTTATTAGAGCTTATATTAAATAATAGTTTAATGGGCAATATTATTTACAAAAAATGGGTGTTGCTATGGGCACATCATGTGTGAATAGTTTTGCAAATTTGGTACTCGCACATTGGGAAGAACATGAAGTATTCACAAGTAGTGAATATACAAAACATATCTTTTTATAAAAGCGTTTTGTAGATGATTTTTTTTTTTTGCTTTGGACTGGGTCACCAGAGCAATTGCTTGGATTCATTATGTTTTTAAATCAAAGTACTATTTTTTTTTTTAACTTTACGAACGATGTATCACCATATAAAGTTGATTTCTTAGATATTACAGTTTAGTTTTGTCTTTTGGCTTTTCCCGGTAAGGGGTTGCCACAGCGGAACTCCGGTCCGCTAATGATTGGCTGTAGATTTTTATGAAATGCCGAGGTGCCAGCTCGATGCCCAACCTTCATCAAAGGCACAATTTCTTAGATATTACAGTAACTAAAGATAAACATGGTATTTTTTCAACACAAATGCATAGGAAACCCTGTCGTAGAAATAATGTTTTATCACGTGATAGTATGCATCCCTCCCATATTTATAAAAATATTATAAAAGGTCAAGGAATGTGGATTTCCAGACTAAATAAGGATGAAGATGTGTTTTTAACTGATATGAATAAGTTTAGATAGGAGCTGATACAACGTAAATATTCATGTAAAGAGATAGATGAAGGATTTAAAGTAGTAATGGATTTGAGAGAAACTACAGCAAAACCTTATATGCTGGGAATGAATAATAGATGTGCCAATGTGACTAATACCACCACTTATGCTATTAAAAATAATAAAAATAAAAATATGTAGTTACAACAAAGATAGGGTCCCACTAAGGATACAATATTCTAGTGATTTTGGGAAAATCAGAGACATTATTGAAAAAAAATGATTTATCTTGAGGTCAGATGCAGAAGTAAAAGAAATAGTAGGTGATAAGCCCTGGTGTATGTATAAAAATAAGAAAAATTTAAGACGAATACTTTGTCACTCTACCTCTTATACACCTAATATGAAAGAAGTTACTATGCCCTATTTAAAGGCATGTGGCAGGTGTAATGTATGTAAAGTGTTAGATTCACATAATGTATTTATACATCCTATAACTCAAATTAGATATGAATTTAAAGTAAATACTAGCTGTATTAGTAAATTTATTTAGCTGTCTGTAGAGACTGTAAATCCTATTATGTGGGTATAACTAATCGTACCCTTCGAGAAAGAGTTAGAGAACATTTAACAGCTATTCCAAACAGAGACAGTGAAAGAAGTGCCTTGGCAAAGCACATTATAGAATATAACACTCGTTCCTTTCAATTTATGGTTATATGCTGTATACCTTTAAATTCACGTCTAGGAGACAAGAAAAATATAACTGAGCAAAAAGAATTACATTGGATTATTGAATTGCAGGCTGATAAACCTTCTGGTTTAAATGATAGAGCATCTATCAAACCATATTTGGCAGCTAGAAGATTTAGATAAAGATTTTATAAATGTTTTTAATAAAATATTTTAAAATGGTGTATGTTACATATGATTAATTGGCTGTAAGTGCATTGCTAATTAATGAAATGTTTTTTTAACTTTAATTAGGGTGGAGTTACTTGTATATAAAGGAAGTGATGTCAGTTTGATTTTAAGGTCTGAGGAAGCATCTTATGGATGTGAAAGCACTTACCTATTTTTACTGCTGTTTTTTTTCAATAAAAGAGTGTCTAAAAGAGACTGTTCGTGCTGTGTTCTTCACTGTTCCATTTTGGACTTAATATATACTGTGCAAAGTTAGAAGGTGGCTCAGTTAGTTACCACTCTGACAATAGGTCATAAAGGTAGGTTATGGATGTTTCTCATGAAGTTTCAGATTTCTATAAATAAGTGGACACTTAGAAACAGTTATTTGGAAATATATATATAAACTTTTCTGAAATAATTTTAATATATACTACATCTTTTAGTAGCTTAACACAGTTATCATGTGTTCTTTCTAACCAATCTAAAGCAACCTTATTTGTCTCACTATCTTTGAAAGCTACCTGATTCCATGTGCTTTTATCATTATGTGCCCCTCCCCACCAGGTCTAATAACAAAGTCTTCCCTATTATTTAAGGCTTCTGATACTTCTGTCTTCCTCCATATTAAATTAAGTTGTCTTGTTTTAATAAAGTCCAGCCTTTTTAGATCAGATTCACATAAAGTCTGAAAAAGGTGCAGAGTAAAATTAGACATATTAGGTATGATATTAGAAGTCCTATTCTTCAGTATATAAGGTGTATAGTAGTATGGAAGGTCAGAGTAAAATTAGATCTGTTAGGTATAATATTTGAAGTCCTTTTCTTCAGTATGTCTTCACTCTTTCACAGCTGCAATTTGTTTTTAAACCCAGGTTTTATGCAGACTCCAATACTACCCATGTAGTATACGTGGCTAGCTGTAACGTCTGTCCATGTTATTATATAGGTAAATCTATACAGAGACTTCAAGATAGGATTAATAGGCACTTTTATGAAATAACAAAGAACACCCGGACATAGTTTTAACTTTAGAGTTTTACAGTGCTCAGTACATAATTTTAGGGGAGGGATCTTAATAATCACCTGGAACAAGTAGAATTACGATGAATCCTTAGGTTACAGGCACATAAATATCCAGGCATTAATGCTCAGGTTAGCATTAAACCTGTATTAAGCAGATGTAGATTTAAGAGAAAATGAACAGATTTCAAGGGGCACACCTTCTAATTACTTGACACTGTTTTTTGATTGGTCAGTTTGATTTTAAATGTGTTTAAATATGTTTGATTTTACTTTGTTTTGAGATCTTGTTTGATTTTACTTTGTTTTGAGATCTGATGAAGCATGTTGTTTATCCGAAAGTGCTCATCTTTTTATGTCTTTTATTAAAGTGTGTCTCATTGCCATGGTTATCTTGCTGGCTTTTATTTGCACCTTGGTTTGGCTTTCCAGTGGAGGTATTTGGGAGCTTTTGGTTATTTTATTGTTCAATTTTGCTTGTTTTCCTCCAAAACTTCCCATGGCAGAAGGCACTCAAGTGGAGCTGGCGTACAATCCTGCTCCTAATTATTTACAACAGAAATGGAGCAGAGTATGTCGGGTACAAGAGAATCCATTTTTTAAAACTAATGTTTCATGTAAAGCTTCTATTCCTTTGCAAACAATACCTAATTACAATGACTTTCTTGTAGTGCTGAGAGAGTTTGAAAACAATATGTACAAGCTGAAATGGTTAACTTGGCAACACTTACATTTAGATGCATGCCTGCATTTCCACATTGTTCCCAGAGGCATGGGAGTGTTGTGCATGCCTGCTTGTGGAGAAGCACATCCAACACTACTTAAGAAATGGTTCTGAGACTGAGGTACATTTAAGGGGGAGGGACTGCTTGTAAAATTTTTAGATGAATGCAGGTGAAAATGGAAGTTGACACAATGGAGATTTTAGAGATAGTCCATGGGTTTGTCTGGAGACTGTATAATGATGACAAAACAGTTGTTGTTCCTGAGTCAGGAATAGTGCAAATTCTGACACACCAGTTGGCAGATAAAATAAACTGAGAGCAGCACTTTATGCTTATGGCTCCTTGAAGAAAAGGGGAGATTTTCGCATATTTCTTAATTACTGCTGAAGATTCCAGGATATAGAATCACAGGATTCATAGGTGCATATCTTTTGGGTAATCCCAAATGGGATCAGTGTCTGAGTGATCTGTTGTTCTGTTTGGAACAAGGAGGTGAGACTAGATATTTGATTATATTATGCAGGATTGGGCATGTTGAGAAATGGTGAAGAGGCTAGTCAGATGTAGACATAAGCTACTACATCTATGCCTGATGTTAGCAAAGAACACAATAACATGAAAATGGAAGCAGCCACATCAATTCACATTGAAGAGGTGAGAGAACCGATGAACGAGATACAAGATTTGCGAGAAAGGATAAATGTGGTCAGGGATGGAGTATTCTACACTAGGAAAATATTATTGTGGTTGCAGTAATTTGAAAAACAAGGACATTTGTAATGTCAAATTATGGGAATTTTAGGGTAGACTGACAGGGAATGGTGCAGGGTGTTAACTCCAATATGAAGACATACATTCTGATTGGCATAATATGAAAGCCACTACTAATATGAAATTGTTTGGAAAATACCATGCAAAACATATGTTCACATGGCCTACTTTTTTCAATGAATATGCTTGTTTTTCTTCCTTCTTTATTGTTTCTTGTACTATTTTATTGTGTCAATGTTTAATGACAAAATAATAACCAGGTTTGAAAAAAAAAAGTTATATCCTTTTTGATCAACCTGACTTTTAGATTTAACAACCTAGAAATATATATCTATATATATATATATATAGATATATATATATATATATATATATATATATATATATATATATATATATATATATATATATATGTATATATAAATCTAGTAACATGACTCAGTAGCTCCAGCATGTGAAGACGTAAAGTTTACATCATGTGAATGCATTTTCAAGTCATAAGGAGTGGTGAATCTATGGCAGACATTAGCAGATATATGTTAAATCTAACTTGTAATTGAAATCAAAGAACACTTTAGGAAGTAATTCAGAAACATTTGGAAGACATGCAAGGATCATGACATCTTTGCACACACAATTTATTTATGCCATTTCATGATGGAGTGTATTTGCTGGCATCACCTAAAATTCCTGCCTTGAGGAGAAGGATTGCAAATGGTTCACATATTTATACTACTTCAACTGAATGCTTGTCTGCCCTTCAGAACATTTGGAAAACTAATAGCAGTTTGAAATCCTTTTTATTGTCCTATTTCATTGTTTGATTCACTCATTGTCTCTGTACACACCTTTCTTGCACTTTCTTGTCACTGATGCAGAGATAATTAATGAAACATTTAGCTTTAAATCAATATTCTTTTTAAATGAACCACTTTTTGAAATAAAGCTAATTAAAGTTGCATAATCAATTTATTGCTTTATATTACAGATTAAATACCTCAAATTCTGCTGCTAAGCAAAAACAGGTAAAGTTTACCAAAAATGCTCCCACAAAACAAGAGCAGGTAATGTTTAATTTAATGACTCAAATTTTCATTGTTTATACCTGTACAAGTATTAATCCGATTAGTGCTTTATGCACAACCTCCATAATATGAACGAAGAACTTTCTTGTTTTGTTTTTTCTTCATGGTGACCATGGGGATGGGGTTATACTCCTCTTTAATATAACATGTATATGTAAAAACACGCTCTTTCATGTCTAACATAATCATTTGTCTTGTATCATAGTAAAGTATATGTAGTTTTAAAGTCTGATGTCATTTATGTAATAACGACTAACAAAATATTAAACACACAAAAGCAAAACTGTATATGTTGTATGTTTTAAAAATCAGCATTTTAAATTATTCTGATTCTGCTACACATTAAATCAAATTTCATAGTTGTTAAGCATACTGTTAGAAATCTTGTGCAGGATACAATTACTTTCCTTGTTATTTTATGACTTCCTTGCTCAAGATAGGAACTGTAGCTAAACCATTTGTAATGAACAAAAGGAACTTTAGGGTATATGACATTTGTACAGAAGGAACGGAATGGTAGGTTATACCATTTGTACAGAAGGAAAGGAACGGTAGGTTATACCATTTGTACATAAGCAAATAAGATAATTTGGCACCACATGTAATACCGATTAGCAGAGAAACAGATGCTGGATGGTAGATTTTGACAAGTATTTTCCTTCATGCAGTGCAACCTCATAGTCTACAAACATTACTTGTTAATATAGAACATGAAATGTGTCCTATCAACAGGTCATTGAATTGTCAACAATGGATGAAGCAGTAAGTTTTTAATCAGTTTAACATCAGTAATAACACTGAGAGTTCACAGCATTGATTTTAGTTCATCCAGAAGAACAGATACAAAGTGCTGTCAATGAAAGCTACAATGTATAACGAGGATCTGCTCTACCATGAATTATATAAAAGCACCAATGTCTAAAATAAGGATTTGTTTTGCATTCTTTTCAACATATACTACAGAAAGCTGGCGGAAAGAGACAGCAAAAGTTTTGTGCCTGCCTGGGTTTTGCATGTACCCAAAGTGGCTGGTTTTCACTTGCTGTCATCTCACTCCAGTCGTCTCAAGTGTCTTAACATCTAGCTTATTCTAGCAGACCATTCCACCTGCTGCCACCATCTCGTAGAAGACATGCTTCCTAAAGTCCAGGCTGAACTGGAATCACTTAATCTGGTGGTCTTGTCTCTTCAACTACAGCTTCTTCTTACTGTCTAGTGTATCCTGTCATACTGCCTTGTGTTTCCAGATTAGACCCTCTTTGTTTCTCCTATTGTCAAATAATAAATCTAGTTTCCTACCCCCTTTACAGATGACAATTCTTGCACTCCCGTAACATCCTGGCTTTCATTCTTACTAGTACCCCTAGTAGTAGGACTTTTCTTTTCTCCCTGTATGGCCTCCAGAATTGTACATTTATTTATTTATTTGCTTGCATTTGTTTACCGGGAAGGTCCACTGCATCAAAAAGTACCCATTTTCAGTGGAGGCCCAGGGAGAAAAGCTCCACAGAAAATATACAATACATTTTGAAAACAAACTCAGTTTGTTACAATAACAAGTAAACAAAGTTATTAACAATGTTTTAAATGGAATTAACATTTTGTTACATTAGGAAGGCAAAGCAACTATACATACATCTGTCTACTGACAGTACATGTGGATGTAGATTATGATTTAGGCATGGGTGATAAAGTGGAAGGTGGAACAATGGAGGTAGGAGGGTTGGAATAGTGGAAGGAAGGAGAAAGTCAGGTTATAGGTTGTGAGCATAGCCAGTGGGTGGAGAGATGATGTTTCAGATATCTTTAAAGACATCAGCATTACTAATGGATCTTAGTGGAGGTGGAAGACAATTCCATAATCTAGCAGTGGAATAGGAGTGGAGCAATTGACCTGCAGAGAGGTTAGGTTTTTTTACTTGCAAGAGCATACTATTTTCAGAGTGGAGGGGTATGTTGGGGTGGTATGGTATAAGTAGAGAAGATAGGGCAGGGCAGCTGGATGGATGGAATATTAGTTTGTGGGCAGTTTTTAGCTGTATGTATGTAAGGTAGTGAGGGAGTTCCAGCCAGTCTAGTAGACGAAGAGAGGTACAATGGTGATAAGTGCTGTCTGTTAGTGACGGACTTGGCAATTTTGTTATAGCATGAGTCTAGTTTGGATTTAATACTGGCCTGTATGTTGGCGAAGAGAGGAGCACCATAAAGATGAGATGGGAACATGTAGGAGGAGGCAATGGATAGTTTTGAAGAGTAAGTAAGGAAAGTTTTGTGGCGGTATAGCATGCCTAGTTTCTAGTGTGTTTTTTTAATGTTGTTTTGTATGTTCATATTGAAAGTTAGGTATTCATTTATAGTGACACCTAGAAGTTTAGTCTGTGAGACAACCTCTATGGTAGTATTATCTTGGGAGAGAATGTAGAAAGAGTCTTTGTTCATAGTAATGGTCTTTTTAGTGGTGAATAGCATAAGTTTTGTTTTTTGGGGGTTTAAGGCAAGGTGGTTGTTAGCCATCCATGTTTCAGTGGAGCTAAGAGCTGACTAGGTGAACTTCAGGAGTTCAGGTGGAGAATTGGCAGTGCAGATGATAGTGGAATTGTCTGCATATTGGATGACTGTGTCTTGATTATGAATAGAGTTGAAGTCATTGATGAAGATGCTGAAAATCAGAGGTCCTAAGATAGATCCTTGGGGTAGTCCAGTGGTGGTATTGAGAAAAGGAGAGAGAGCGTGTTGCCACCTAGAGGCTTGTTGCCTGTTTGTTAGGTAGTTAGAAAACCAGTGCAGGGTGGAGGGAGAGATTCCTAAGTTGGATAGTTTTCTAAGAAGAAGAGAATGGGAGATAGTATCAAAGGCTTTAGAAAGGTCAAGACATAGTGAGGAGACAAGTATTCTGGCATCTCGAGCTTGACTGACAGAGTCACAGAAGGATACAAGGGCTGTAGTTGTGCTATGTCTAAAACCATGCAGGGTAGCTGACAACAGGTTATTTTCTAATAGAAAGTTTTGGAGTTGGCTATGTATACATTTCTTGAGGATCTTTGAGAGGGGCGAGAGAATGGCAATGGGTCGAAAGTTGGAGATGTCCATGTTGTTTCCACCTTTGTGGAGTGGGAGGATGAATGCTTTTTTCCATATGGTGGGAACATATGATTTTTGGATGGACCTATTGAGAAGTAAGCTGACAGGGTAGGTTATATAGTTTGTGGCTTTTTGAAGAAATTCTGAGGGGAGGTTGTCAGGGGCATTACTACATGGTTTTAGTTTAAAAAGTAGCTTCTTTAAAGTGCTTGTAGGGCAGGTGCTAGTGAGAAGATATATGAGTTGGGTGAGGAGGTATTTGTAGTCGGGGGGATCTGATGGGTTAGGATAATTTTGAGGGAAGTTGGTGGTGAGATTATCTATGATGTTAATAAAATGTGTTGAAGAGTGTGGCTATTTTGATGTTTTTTTCAGGATTTGGATAAGGGTTATGGTTTAACCCCGGGGATAGCAGGCTATTAACTGAGCTCCAGAAATGTTTTGGATTTAGTTTGTGCTGTCTTTGTAAGTTATGGTAATAGTCTTTTTTGTCCTTAATAACTAGGTGCTTAACTTGGCTAGGGGGTGTCTGTAGGTTAAAAGGTCGGAACGGTTTTTGTACTTATGTCAAAGCTTCCAGGCTTTATCTCTAGAAGCCATGTGCAGCTTGGTTGCTGTTGTGAGCCATAGTGCTTGTCTAGCTTTTACATGTTTTATCCGGGCTGGTGCAAGACTATTAAAGATGTTAAGGAAAGTAGAGTTGAAAAATTGTACTGCTTCATCTAGAGGAAGTATTTTTAAGGAATACCAGTTAATACTGTTTAAAGAATTGTTAAAGGTTGTGGGACAAAAATATGATAAGTCCCTGGTGTTTCGGTAGTGATGTCTATTTAATGGGGAGGTGGTTTTGCATATTATGAAGGCAGATAAGTGGTCACTGATACTGTTTGGTAGAGTTCCTGCAGAGGATATTTTTTGGGGGGTCGGCGACCATTATCTAATCTAAGACTGTCCCACAGCTGTTGTGCTTGTTGGGTCTGGTAATATCATTAATTAGCTGGCTGTAATTAAAAAGGTTGATGTGTGTGGAGGAGTGTTGCTGTGTGACCTCTAACCAATTAATATTAACACTGCCAAGAAGTATTGTTTCTGTAGCTATGCTGTTGGATGTCCAAGCTAAGATTTCTTCCAGTATGGGGATATTATTGCTGGGGGAATGTATGGGACAATGATGCAGAGGTTTTTGCATTCATTCATTTTTTGCAAGGCTATTAACATTTCTGCTGCAGAAAAGTGAGATATAGTTGAGTTATATGGGACTATGTTGAAGGTGTTGGGGTAGAACAGTGCTACCTTTCCACCTTTTTATTCGGTCTACATGCAGGTAGCCTCAAAATTATGTGAAAAAGGGGTATCATCACCTTACTGCCTCTGTGTCTTACACCCCTGGAAGAATCCCATAGTACTCCATTCCCCCATGCTGCTGCACTCTCTCAGATCATGTCACTAACATCTACAGGTCCCTTACCAGGCTTGTATCTGGTTAGTTCATACCTTTCTCCAAACCTCCTGTCATCTGCAAAAAGATTAATTCCATTTTCCACAACTTGTGTGAGGTCAGTAAAGAACTGCTTAATTAGGGCTTCCTAAGCTGAACCCACATGGCACATATATTTTTACTTCTTTCCCTCTCAAGAGCTCCCCACTTAGTGCTGTCCTGTGCATTATGCTTTCTAACCACTTTTCCCCATTGCTCATAATTTGATACCAACACCTAACCAGTTCAGTTTTACAAAATGCCTGTGATGGATGACCAAGCCAAAGCTTTAACTGAAATCTGAATATATTTCATGCACTGAGTTACATTTTCCTCTTCTCTTGTAACCCATTCACAGAGCTAGAAGAGTTTCCTCTGATAAGCTCTAATTAATATAAATCTATGCTAAAATTCATTAAATACCTCAAGGTTATCCATAAGCAATGTAAACCTTGAAGATGATGACCTCTGCCAGTGGTTCAACTACTGTCCCAGAAACACTCACCATGATTACCATGAATGGGATTCCACTGGACTCTGCATCTAATTGTCCTCACAGAATTTTCTGTTGTAACCTGCAATATGCATTGTATATAACGAATGTTGCTATTTAGTCATTTTTTGTTCTGTTGTACGTGGTATCTGCATTGTTTATTATGAATATTTTTATTTAGTCATTTTTTGTTTAATGATTACTAAGTTTTTCATGTATCTGTCTTGGAGCTTATCTCCCCGGGCCTCTACTGAAAATGGACATATATCCAGTTAGACCAACCCGGTCAACAAATGTAAAAGAAATAAAATAAAATAATAATTCTTCTTTAGTGTTCTTATTACATTGGTGATTCCCTTAGTTATTTTAAACTTCATCTGTTCCAGACAAGATCATCATCATCAACTTCCTTTTTCCATTTTCATGGGGGTCAGGGTGTCATGTTAACTATCACCATCTATCTTGATTCAATGTCATACTCCTGCCTTCTTTGACATTCATGCCTGACTGTCACAGATCTTCCTCAGACAATCCAGCCACCTCTTTGTTAGATGTCCTTCTTTCCTCTTGCCTTATTTCTGTCTGTCCCTAATCTTCTTGACCACATTGTCTTTTGCTTTTTTCCCACATGTGCCCAAACTGTTGTATTCTGTTATCTTTGACATTTTCTGCAATTGGAACTACTTTGGCTTCTGCTCTTATGTCCACATTTCTTTGTCTGTCCCACAGTGTGCATCCTACCACCAGTTTCAGCCATTTCATTTCCATCAACTCTAGCTTCTTCAGCAGCTCTGCCTTTACTGCAACGTTTTCTGTACCATATAGTGATATGGGTCAGACCACTTTTTTGTACACTTTACTTTTCAGCTTCTTTGGCATTCTTCTGCCATGCACTATATCTGACACTATGGGCCCGTTGGCTGCAAACCCTCAGCTTCTAGATGTGACCACATCATTCAGACTTCACTTCTCCTCATCCACCCCTGTTCTACTATTTTCTCCTCTATGACAGTTCTCAACTTCTTCTGATGTCCCCCATTTGCTGCCATTACAAGTGTCTTATCTGTACTCAGTTTCATCCCATATGCCTTCAGTTATACATTCCATCCCATATTCATTGCTGAGGTTCTTGCTCAAGAGTCTGCCTGTAATGCCACATCACCTGCGTACAGCAACTTTGTTGATCTGCCTCTCCAACCTGTTTGCTAATATAGTCTATCACCACTATGAATAGCAGAGAGCTAAGAGATAATCCCTGATGCACACCCACTTCTAGTGGGAATGCCCTCTGCGAGACTGAACACTGTCCACACTTGAGCCATTGTGTCCTTGTACATAGCTTGCACTAATTCTATACATGTTTAAGGGACCTTGCCCTGTGCTTTCTCCAAGTCTAGAAATGCCCAGTTGGACTGTTTCCAAATTTCTAGCTTCTTCTCAAGTATCTGTCTTACCGAAAACATTGGGTCAGTTATGCTGCATCCTGATCTGAATCCAAACTGCTCAGCTCCCATCTTATTTTATACTACTTTGCATATTCATTTTTCAGTCACCGTCTCTAGAAATTTCATGCAATGTGACAGAAATGTAATACCTCTGTACTGCCCACAGTTGTGAACATCCCCTTTGTTCTTGAATACTGGCCAGTTGTATGCTTATTTCCCAGTTATCTGGATATGCCTTTCTATCCATAGTGCTATGAGTACCCTCAGGAGCCAGTTCTCCCCTATTTCACCCAACATCTTTATCATGTCTGCTGTGACCTCATCTGAGCCTGCTGACTTCCCTGACTTCATTTTCCTTACTGCTAATCTTACATCTTCTATAGTGGGTTCCTCATCTTCTCTTTGTCTAGGGCAGTAGAGCTTCTGTGGAGGATTCTTCATTCAGAAGTTGCAGAAAGTACCTTTTCCATCTGCCTTTAATGCCCTGTGGACTAGTGAGCAAGCTGCTGCTGGCATCCATTATGAAGGGTGTCTAGCTATCTTTTTTGTCTTTCTGTCTTTGCATTGCATCTTGATATAGTTTCTTTGTGCCATCTACTGAGTCACTTTCCAGAAGCTGCTAGAGTGCCTCTGCTACCTTGTTGTTTGCTATTGCCTCAGCCTCTTTGTTAGTCAGTCAGTATTCTTTCCTAGCCTGTTGCATCTTTCTATCTGCCACTTTTTCCTGCACTCCTTCTTTCTTTTGATGACTTCCTGAACTTTTGTTTTGCACCATCAGCTTTTCTTATATTCCTTATTTCCATACCTGGCGCAGCTACATATCTGTTCTGTAATCCTTATACATACTTTTTTTGAGCCGTTGACATTTCTCTTCAACTCCACCTATTTCATCAGCTTCTTGAAGTGCTAGAGCCCTGATTAATTCCTTGAAGTGTTGTGCTTTCTCTCCAATCAATTTCCAAGTCTTCAACCTGGTTTGTGGTGACATTAGAGCCTTCTCTGACCACTGTTTGCAAGTGATTGTGTGGCAACCAGTGGTCTGTAGACCAGCTGGTTTACTGGGGATGAGTTTGCAATTGCTGATTCTACCTAATTGCGGATTCTACCCTAGCATCCTTTTCTAACTAGAAGGAAGTCTACTTGAGTTGCAAGTCAGCATCTCTTGTATGTGATCTTGTGACTGTGTAGCTTTCTGAGCCATGTATTGGCTACTATCAAGCCTTTTGTCAGACAAATGTCTAAAATGGCCTCTCCTTCTTTATTCCTGTTTCTCCACCCATGTTGACCCAAGCAATCATCATATCCAGTTCTGTCTGTCCTGATATGTGCATTCAGGTCACCCATTATCAATACCAGGTACTGTTTTCCTGCTTTATCTAGCTGGTCCTGCAACTGCTGTCTGAATGTACCCTGTTCCTTACTATCACAAGAACTGCCATATTATTAAGCTGAAGGCTGACTGCCATGAGTCTGTCACTAATTCTGATGACATTCTTCACTGCCTGATGAATCTCCCCCACCAGAATTCACAAACCATTTCTAGCCTGTCATCTTCTGGAGTAGTAGTGGCTTTGCTGCACCGCCCTTCTGTCTTGTCTCTTGGACACATAGGATACCAGCCTCCTCCTTACCATCATGTCATCCACTTCCGAGCTTCATCCTGTCAGTGAATCATCACTAAGTATAACAAGCAATTACTAGTTCATGGTAGGGCAGGTTGATTGGTTTATGTCCAACTTTCACACAACAGGACTATCCAAGTGAACACCAGCTGCCCAGTAGCTTATTGATCCGGGTTTGCTGGGCTTTATGATGGACACACACTGGCCGATAGGGGCGCATACACCCTTTCCACCATTAGCATGGGTCTCTGGTGTAGGCTGGAGTTGGCCATGATGGGTCCTCAACCCAATTATCTTAATTGTCTAATTAATTGTATCTACTCGCCCCCAGTGGTCCCACCTTTATTGTACATAAACCCCTCCCATCTCTCCAATAGTCAACCACAGCACTAACCCAACATTACCTCCTCCATTTTCCCACTACTATCACACCTCCTCAACTAACATGTACAAGCATAACTTTCCTATGCTCACTGCATCTACTCTCCTTGCATATCTTACATCCTACCAAAGCTCCATCATTCACCCACTCAACCACTACCACTGTACTACTACTCACACCACCACTCATGTCTCACCCACACTCAGCTCCCCTCCCACCAGCTCAAGAACCATCCCTATGCACCCCCCACATATTCTACCAACTATATTACTCAAACATAAAGCATCCCTACAACTTAACATAGTAACCCTCCCACCATACCTATTACCTACAGAGCGCAATCATAAAGTTTCCCTTATAAACAAACACATTCAAAAACTGAGAAAACTAATAATCTCATGCATATCAAAACTAGCCCTAAGTGGAGACATCCGCCCCAACCCTGGCCCTACCATCTCCAACCCCAATCCTCATAATCAGACTAGAAACCACAACTTCTCCCATATTACAGCCAATAGAAAGCCAAGTGACTTCCTTCTACTAAGCCTAAATATTAGAAGTATATCCAACAAAGTCCATGAACTCCATGCCACCATAGACTTGTACTCCCCAGATATAGTCATCCTGACAGAAACCTGGCTAAAACCTCACATTACCAGTGAGCAAATACTCCCTACAGGTTACGCATACTAAGAATAGACCGCTAAACAAAAAGGAGGTGGTGTAGCTATAATATTTAAACAACATCTAAACATCCAGATCTTAAAATCATCAGCTCCACAAATAGGCAATGAAGAAATAATATATACCAACCTCAAAATTAACCAAAACAAAACCATCAACATAATTGGATGCTACTTCCCACCTGGCCAAAACATCCCTCCACTAGAAAACCTCCTCAGCTGGTCTACCCACCATCTCCCCCAAGAAACTATCATCTTAGGTGATTTCAAAATTTACTGGCAATCCTGTTTTGGCAACAATCCAACCCATCATGTACACCTTCATGGCTTCACCCAACTAGTCCAGCCACCAACCAGGATAAATAAAAACTCCAGCAAGCACACCCTGGATTGGATACTAGTCACTAAGAGCCCCCAGTCATATATAACAGGCTGCTTATCAGATAGCCTCAGTGATCACTCCCCAACATTCCTACTCAAAAAATACCTATACCAAGCTAAACCTGTCATCTACCGTCAAATACATAAAAAACTAAACTTTAACCCACTCACATTCATCTCATCCCTCAAAGAATGAAACTGGCATCCTCTAAAGTACCTCAGTCTAGATGACACAGTTGAATTTTTTAATACTACCTTCCTGAACATCCTTAATTACCATGCCCCTATAAGATTTTCCAGAACCAAAGCACAACCCTCCCCATGGCTACAGAAAACCACTAAGTCAGAAATGAAAAACAGGGATAAAGCCTGGGAGCACTGGTGCAAAATCAAAACCCCTTCAGCTAGACAGAAATTCCTAGAACTACGCAATAGAGTCAAAAAGCTAATAAAACAGGACAAATTCCAATACTACCAGTCTGCCCTAGACTCCTCACAACACAGCCCCAAACAATTCTGGTCCTCCATAAACTCCATCCTCCACCCAGGTAAAGTCAGTACCCCTCCTCCTAACATCCCTCACTCCTCAGAAAAAATTGCGACCTCATTCAACACACACTTCACCCAAACCAAACTATCACTAGCTAAGCAACACAACCCCCCTCCCCTCCAACCCACACCTTCAACTAGTAATCTCCCCACTGTCTTCTCTTTTTCTCCTGTACCTACCTCCAACAGAAAAAACTCTTAACTAAACTTAAACCCACCAAATTAGCAGCAGACAACCTCCCAAGTGAATACCTACAAATTGCAGCTGATGCTCTGGCCTACCCAGTATCCATCTTGATTAACCGATCTCTGTCAGAAAGTTACATTCCCACACTGTGGAAATTATCACATATAATTCCCCTCCACAAAGGCGGACCCTCCGCAGAACTAACCAATTACCGCCCCATAGCTATTATCTCTGCACTCTCCAAAATACTAGAGAGATGCATACACTCTTGGAGTGTTTTTTGGAGTTGGGAGGAGCCCAAAAGAGATACAAGGAGAATATGCAAACTTCAAACAAACATTGGCTACAGGTCAGGATCGAACTTCGTACCTTATGCATGGAAGGGTGGAAGGGGAAGGAGTCATTCTTTTCCTTTGTTAACATCAGTGGAAAGCATAAGTTTATCATCTCTTCCTGTTAAATGTTGTTTTAGTTCTTCTGCTCCTGCAAACCAGTTTAATTCATTTTTCTGCCTAACATGTTTTCTTCTACATACTTAATGAAAAACTTTTTGCCTCCACCCACCACCCTGGCACTTCTTGCATACTTTATTTCCTTTCCTCCACATAGCTCACCATCAGTTCACTCATGGCCCATCCCTTCCTTTAACTTTTTGGCTTTAATAGGTAGTTTTACTTTCAAAGTAAGCTACACTATTTGTTTAATTCTCTATAAATTTGCAGTTCTCCTCAGATCCTTTCCCATACCTTCAAAACTGCATCAGATTTTATATTCAGCAAGGGGCAGAGCTTGGTGAGTATGCAGTATTGACAGTCTTGTGTGAACTCCCACATTAGTAAATTTAATTTTACTATTCAACAGTCAACTCAAAGTGGAGATATCTGTAATATTACAAGATGCGGTATCTGTGTATTTTGTTTAGCTAAGGAGAAATCACATAAGCATCCTGGAGATGATCAACCCCATAGCAGCTGAGTGCGCTTCAGAGATTTTGAAGCAAATGGATGTCCTTTAGTAATTTTGGACAAGGTTTTGGAAGAAACAGCCCACCCAAAAGTGTAGCAGGGTTTGTGAAATGCACAAAAAAGATCTTGGCTTTGGAGGGGGCAGTACCACTGGAATCTCATAAGACTGTGTATCACAAAAAGGCACATGGGAGGATGTCAGTGAATAAGGAATCAGTAAGATATGGGAACAGATATTAGGAGACAGACTGATGCTCAAACTCCAATTAGCTAGCTTGCCTGATGTTTAGAATATGAGTATCTTCTTGCTTTTTTTCAAGGGTAGCCATCCTGCCCCTTGACTATCAAAAGAAACCACCTATCTCTGTGTCCCCGATGTTAAAAGGAACACTGCTGACACAAATCATCTTCAAATATTTGAGCTGAGCAGATGAATTTGTGCAGCAACCTGCTAAAGAGGGCAAGCATTGTTTTGTTCTTGGGGCACTAAAAAGATAGCCTCTCTGTCAGTAACAGCTTTTCCATTTTGCAGCAGCAGCTGACAGATACTGAAGAAATGGACTTTGTGTAAAACAGCAGGTCACAACCACCAGTAAGGGACATACCTAATCAGTCTATTCCTGTCACTGAAGCACCACTAAGAGAAATTACAAAGTTCATCAAGAGATCCAAGGATAAAAAAGCCAAAGTGCAAAGGTTACTAAGAAGGGCTAGGAAGTGACAGCTAGTTTGGTATTGGGGGACTAATTGCTACTTAATTCTATCACTCTTATTGGTGAAGTGGTGTTTCGTTAGTTTTGAGTGTTGGAAGTCTTGTTGAGAGAGTCAGAAAATGAATTGGAAATGTGTTGAGGCAGTCACATTGTTTACTGTCTCCATTGTTACTAGCAATCAACTAGCTTTACCTAGTCTTTTGTAACTGATTAGTCTTAATATTCAAGTGCATTTCAATTAATGTCACAGGTGTCAATACCCAGTTAAGCACAGAGTTTTTATTAATTGTTTGATTAAATTAAAAGTGCATGTTTGCTCAGAATACAAACTCTTAAGGGCAGACAGGCTGTTTAAAACCATTGGGGAGGGAGATTATATCCATAAATTGCACAAAAAAAGCTAAGTCAGGGCTGATTATTTTACTGATACAGTCACTTGGCTGATAACTATTTAATTCAACCAAAGCGAGTAAAAGTAGAGGACATCGGGTGGTCTACTCCTTCTCATAGGATAACATAGTCATAGGTAATGCATATGGCCACAATACTCACTCTCCCACTTCTTCAAATATTTTTTTCAGTAAATGGAATACTGCAGTACCCACTGCAGATATATTGTCTGGCGTCTTTAATACAATATTAAAACATGTGACAGACCATTACCCAGTGTTAGAGGCATGACACTTCAAGTAGGATGCTAAAACAGACACTGAACGAATTGGGGTTTATAGATGCATTGCACATGTTGTACTCATCTGAATGCCAATACAACCCTATCATCCCAAGGGGTCAGTCAGTAAGTTGTCTAGATTACCAGCTAGTGTCAAAATACAATGGATTTAGAGGATAAACATGATATTAGCCTCATGGGTCATTTTGCCATAACACTTTGAGAAAGTTCCACCATATGAAACACAGGTCTAACAGACCTAGACATTAGACCGCTTAATTCTCAAGCAGGGTGAAACAGAAGACTAAATAAAAAAGGAATTTAAAAGAATTTCTAGATAAAAATCCACTCAACACAAACTGAAATTTCAAAGTACAAACAGAGGTGCAAAGGACACTTTATTGCAGATTTTGGATCAGGAAAGATGTGCATTACAGATTAAATTGATTAATGACCTTCAAATGTGCAAGGACAGCCTGTTTTTAAGAAAAGATTGCTTAATGAGTAGAGCCAAATCTGACATCCATCTTGTTTTCATACATAGCTACACATGGAGAACATGGCTATGCATTAGTGGACCCTAGAGAAAAACATGTAGGCCTCTAGCGCTTAGAGCTAAGCAAAGGAGAGTGTACCAGGATTTATGGTGATCAAGTCTAATAAGTCACCCGAGATTTTTACCAGCTTCTTTCACATTAATCGTACCTTAAGAACGTTAGTGACTCTGTACATGGATATAACACTTATAAGTGGAGATTGGGTGGGGAGTCTTAATAACTATAACTTTTAATTCAAACAAATGCTGAAAAACATATTTTAGAAGAAGCAACCTGTACCTGCTTTAGAGACACAGATTAATTACTATTATAATCCTTGTTTATCAGCATTAAATATAACTATGACTTACTCAACTGACCTGTCAGCTGTGGTAACTGCTTAATGCATATGTACTGGTTGTGTAGATAGATAGACAAATAGATAATTAATAGATATTATCGCATCTATACTGCATTGTCTTTAATTACTTTCTTCTTGCATAAGCCTTCTCATTTATTTAATACTGTTTTAATAGTCTCATAATTCATGCTATGTAAATTTGCATTTTATTTCGTTTATCCTAATTTGAACCCATGTCATGGATGAAAAGGGTCTTTGGATCAGTCCACTTACGCAGTTTAACATACTAAATAATAAGTAACCCTTTCATGTAGTGATAACCTCCTCATTTTTTCAGATACCCAGCAACAGGCATTTCCTGAATGTACTGTGCTAACAGAAGTCTCCCAGTCAGTCAGGCACTGTCCAACAGGGAAGGCCCTTGTTCCTACAAGCTAAATACAGAACTGTATAAAGACTTGCCTGGTCACCTTCAATGTCCTTTTGCAGAAATTATATCAAATGTATACCCACTCCAAAAGTACTTTTGAAGTAATCCTGGGGGATAGCCTTCCCAAACAAGATTCCTTACTATCCTCTGACATTTTGTGGGAAATTATGTAAAGGTGGAGTGCAGAAGATGTCTTAATCAAATTATTACTTTAGGAAGGATAGGCATTTAAATGCTTGTACTTTCTAGAAAAAGGAGAGCTTTTGTCTTTGTAAAGCTGAGTTTTTTTTCCCTCAGGTTGTTGCATTAAGAGGTGGGTATTACTTTTAATGTGAATACTCACACTGACTATAATATTGAGTCTCATATAACTGCACATCCTTACTATGGGAACAACTAAATTTCCTTTCCCCTCACAGCTGCTTCCTTGTATAAGCATTTGATGGGAACCCCAGGGACTTGTTACATCTAAGCCATAATCTTCTGATCTAAGCATTCTCTTTAAAATCATTTTGCAGTTGTTGAGCATTTCTGACTAGGTCAGTAACCCGCAACACACAATCATCTGCATGCCATGTCAAGAGACAGCCATCTGAGTCAGGCAGTTTGATAGCCATTCGGAGTGCTTGAAAAGTAAAATACAGTTGATTTTGTGTGTGTGTGTGTGTGTGTGTGTGTGTGTGTGTGTGTGTGTGTGTGTGTGTGTGTGTGTGTGTGTGTGTGTGTGTGTGTGTGTATGTGTATGTGTATGCCACCAATGTGAATAATAATGGGGGCAGTGGACATACCTGGTAGGTGCCACAGTACAGATGTCATCAGTGTGAATAATAATGGGGACAGTGGACATATCTGGTGGATGCCTCAGTACAGATGCCACCAGTGTGAATAATAATGGGGACAGTGGACATACTTTGGGGGTGCCACAGTACAGATGTCACCAGTGTGAATAATAATGAGGACAGTGGACATATTTGGTGGATGCCACAGTACAGATGTCACCAGGGTGAATAATAATGGGGGCAGTAGACATATCTGGTTGGTGCCACAGTACAGATGTCACCAGGGTGAATAATAATGGGGGGCAGCAGAGATACCTGGTGGGTGCCACAGTACAGATGCCACCAGTGTGAATAATAATGGGGACAGTGGACATACTTTGGGGGTGCCACAGTACAGATGTCACCAGTGTGAATAATAATGGGGACAGTGGACATATCTGGTGGATGCCACAGTACAGATGCCACCAGTGTGAATAATAATAGGGACAGTGGACATACTTTGGGGGTGCCACAGTACAGATGTCACCAGTGTGAATAATAATGGGGACAGTGGACATATTTGGTGGATGCCACAGTACAGATGTCACCAGTGTGAATAATAATGGGGACAGTGGACATATCTGGTTGGTGCCACAGTACAGATGTCACCAGGGTGAATAATAATGGGGGCAGCAGAGATACCTGGTGGGTGCCACAGTACAGATGTCATCAGTGTGAATAATAATGGGGGGCAGCAGACATATCTGGTGGGTGTCACAGTATACATTGAATAAATGGGAGCACCTGATTTGTGTAAATACATGCTGTTGGAGTAGTGTACAATACTTTACATTGTTGTAAAAAGCTATATGGAGAATCCGTGACATCCATTACCGACCACATAAAATCCCAATGTACAGCATCAAATGCCTTGTTAAAATTCAGCATTAGGACAGCTACAGGAATAGAACATCCTTGTGATATCTTTGAATGTTCAACCAAATCAAGTCCATACCCCACTCCTTCCCTTAATAAAACATAGGTGATTAAATTCTACCAATATAAGCATAATTTTATCCAATCTATTTGCTAATATTTTAGCATATATTTTTCACATCTACTTGTTACAACCAGATAAAGAAATAACTATTCTGGTCAGGTCAAAACTATCTTTATTCATTTTAGGCAACATTATAACATTCACCCTAGTTGTTTCCAGGAGGAAATGCTTCCATTAGATACATCTTTAAAAAAAAAGTTGGATATCTAAGTTATGCTTAAAATGTTCTAAAAATCTGCTGTAACAATGTCTAGTCTGGGAGCTTTTCTACTTGTCATATCTGAAATAACCTTAACCACTTTCTGCAGATTCAGTGCCTTTCCTAATATTCCCTCTCCTAAGTAGTAGACAGAATGGGAGTTTTGGATATTTAGTGTAAAATGTGGTCAGCCTATCTTTCTGTCTGATACTGGATACTAGGTGATGAATCACTTCCAAAATGTAATTACTGATCTCCGGGTCTCTAGTGATCTTGCATTCTGCAATTTTCAGAGCATGAATCAACATCCATCTATGTCCCTATCTGCATATTACCTAACCAGTGACGTTGGTGAGTTAATTGACCTGACCCACTGAAACAATGTCATGGTCAACTATATCTTGAAAAGTAACTGATCTGATTATTTAAGTTCTTTAATTTCCTGAACAGTTGATGATTTTTACCGTTTCCGTTCTTCAAACATTGCTCTTTAATTTTAATGTCCTGCTTCAAAAACCTCACTCTTTTTTTCAGAAAATGAATGTTGCTTTCATTAAAATGGCTGAATTTCTTTCTACAGAATAAAGTATCCATAGTTGTATTATTTCTCCCTCTCTGATTGATTAGAATGCTGACAATAAATATCAAGCCATTGTTTACAATTATTAAAGAACTGGACATCTCATAGAAGTAAAGGATCAAGTTTCTAGTAGCTATAAGATCTCACTGTGACCCAAAATTCCATCTTCAACTGTATAATGTTGTAGACTGATAAGAGATCGGGTATGATCCTACCTTTTCATCATAACAAGTATCTTTTGCCCTAATAAATATCATATCTTGTCTACTTCCTATATCCTCTGCCATGCCATAAAAAAGTAAAGTCTTTCTCTTCTGGGTGATGTTCCCTCCAGATATCTACAGAATTAATTTCCACTAACGTTATTTGGTTTGGTGGTCATTCAAGGTAATATCTTTCTACCTGCAAGGACTCTGTTGAGCTCTGGAGCCATACCCATATTGAATCTGCCCCTATAAGTGAGACCTTGACAATACCCACCACCCACTGCATTCCCTTAATAAAATCCCTAATCAAATTTTTGTTGATAACAATTCCCTAACAAAAGATTTCCAATTGGGAAGATAAATATTAATATTAACCACTGACATTGATTATCTTGCAAGTTTTGGATAAACTGCCGTCCTAGTGTGCTACATGTCAGAGAATCAATCCTCTTTTAGGCAGTAAGACACTTTTTAGGCAGTTCTCACCTATCCACTTCTTCATAATTTTATCAGTCCTAGTGCTCTAAATCTTAATCTCCTGCAACAGAATTATCTTCAGGGAGTGGTCATTGAGAATCTTTAACACAATCAATCCTTTGAGCAATGTGGTTACCCCTTTCAGATTTCAACTCTAGCAAATAAAGTAATTTTCTCCATTATGGTCACAAAGCTTTCCCTGTGTCTGTATCTCCACAGCCTCTCTAGCACTCCTGTAACATTGTCTGCCTTTCCCTGACACTTCCTCCCGGCTCTCTTTCTATCTCTGATAGAATGAGTATAAGCCTTTGTTCAGTGTGTGTAAGCTACTAAGCCATGTGGACTACCCTGACATCCTTGGTCAGTAGAGCTCTAGATCCTCCTGTCAGTTTGGATGAGGACCAGCTGACATTAATATCCCTAAAAAGAAAGCTGCTGACTTCAGAAATGTAGAATATGGACAAATATATCATTGTATCAGTTACCAACTAAGTTCTAACCATAATGGTACCCACCCATTCCACAGCTAAGCTGCATTTTGTTTAAGCCTATACATAGTTCCTGAAATGACAATAAATTGCAAAATGCCTGGCAACAATAGTGGGCTAATAGTACATATTGCATGGGAATATTTCTACTTCCACATGTTTAATACAGAAAATTGTGAACTGACCAACATTAAATGTTATCAAATTAACAATAATATGTTTATGTTATGAAAAGAGAAAAAAAATAAACATGCCTTATCATCTCCAACATAGTGTAAATATAAAATCTTGAGATGAATAAGACACCACGGCTTAAAATGTGAACAGTTTCATGATTGCCCTCAACCCACAAAGCCCGATTAGAAATCCTTACAAAACAGATTGTGCCATCTTATTATCAAGCAATTTGGAAGGATGAAAAAAAAAACATAAAATCCAGTGTTATACACCTGTCCAGTTTAGATTGTTGGTAGATTGGGTTTCATAGCTGTATCAGCCCAAGAATGTTTTATTGAAATTGTCTCTTCCATCAAGAATCTATGATGGAGAATGACATCTTGTCTGTTCCTGTAAACCACCCTTCTCATCTGGCTTTCTCAATGGAGTAAATCTATTTTTCATCTGTGCAGTGGGGGGAGGGGGGCAATAATAATGTCTTAGCTCTGTCCCTTGACTCATTTATCTCCTCTCTGCCCAGTAACTGCTCCATATCCTTTCCTTTCTTGTGGACTGGGGGTTTTGTTTTGTTATTTGGTGAGTTAGATACATGTCTGTCCATTTTTTGCACAGAACTCCAGTTTATTGTTGACCTTGTCACTTCTGCATAAGTGTGCCCTTGTGAGTAGGCTTCCCTCCTTATAGACCACTCAACCTTCTCAGGGAAGTTTAAAAGAGTTTATGAATTTCCTCTTGTGTCATCTCACACAGTGGGGAACCTCAGCTGGACCACATACCCTAACTTCCTGCACTGCATCAGAAATGTCTCCATCTTATTAATTCTATTATACATGACAGCACTATAATCTGTGGTGATTTGGACTGAATGGACAGTGATTTAACTTTGGGCTTTACGTAGAATGGTCTCTAAATTCATTTAATACAAGCATTTAAAGATAAAATGCCTGAGCTATCTGTTTAGATTTGCTTGTGGATTTATCTTGTGTACCCATTCAGTTATGGGGAGGGGGCTGTTACAGTTCAGAATGTGCACATTACTTTTCTAACAAATAGACTTGGAATCTTCCACCTTCTTAGACAAGACAATTATGCACAGATTATTACTGTGAGACATATTTTCCATACCCCCGACCTTTTGCTGCAACTGTTGCAAACTGATTTGATGGTCCTGGATGTCTCTAGAATGTGCACCTGCAATGGATCACTGGTCTGCTAGTTCATCTGTTGTTGCCTGAATGCAGTTTGATTGTAGGTAAGTTGCAAATCATGCTTTGAGGTGACTTCTTTAATGCGTTGTATATCTCCCACAGCAACAATCTGCTATGGCTTCTATTGAGGAACAGATGATCCTCATCTCTTCTGCAACCAGGGATTGAACTGACTCCATCCTGAAGCCTTTGTGACTTGTTGCCATGCAGGTTGGGAGGCCTGATTGTGCTGTTAAAACCAATGTCCAGATTCATATTTCAGACATTGTTCCTTCAAAAGCAGGCAGTTCTCTGATGAAGGGCAAGTTAATTTCAAAGTTCCTGGCAGTGCAGTGAAGTTACAACATTAAGAGTATTTTTAAATCATTTACCCCACAGAGGATGCTACCACAATCAGAGGCACCCCTCCATGGCTGTACCCATGTGCACCCACCTCACAGCAGTTTTTACAATATGTAAAAGCATGATACAAGTCATACATATTAGCAAACTAGACAATATCAGGCACTTGTAGTGTGACAGGTTACACAGTTTAAGAATATGTACAATACAATGCAATAGTGCCACATGTTTATCCTTATTAATTAGGAAATAATATTAACAAATTTAATTTACCAGGTTTACAAGAGTTTGTCCCTTGCCAGGTTTAAGGAATGATCAGTTTTAGGAAGAATTACAACTGAGTTTGTATCATTGTTGTTAGTAAGTTAACGAAGATGTTTATATAAAAGTGGAATTAATAGATCAGTACAAAACTAGGGCAATATGTGTAGTTTGGGAGGTTGTTGGTGTATGTTGCTTGTTTAAATCGGCAATCATTCAGCAACATTTTAAAGAAAACAAAGTGAGAGGACTGGTGATTTCAGGTAAATGAAATTAATATTTTGATCCCAGAAATAGGGGGGGATTGATTGTTATCTGCAGATAATATGGGTGTAAGGAATTAGTAGGGATAATTTAGCCAGGGGAGGAGTTGGTTAGTGCTCTACTGTATGTTCTGCTACTGTGTCTTTGTGCAAATGGTGAACAATAACTGAAGTACAGGAGTTTGTAGACAATAGTGGACATAATTAATCTTAAAATAGGTAATATATTGATCTTGGATAATGAGATGCAATATGTTCATGTTTTGCAGAGAGGATGGTGAATAAGTTTGCTTTACCCAGACACATTTCATGCATGCTATTGTTTTTTTTTCTGGAAATTTGCTTTTATTAGTAGCACACAATTTAATACAGGAATTAAAACTGACTTGACAAAAGTGTATTTGGAATAGTTGAGTGTTTTATGCTACAGTAGATGAAAAGTCTGCATTTGTGATTGGAAGTTACAGATTTTTGTTTACATTGTACTTGAAGGTAAAGCAGGGATCAGTCCACGAACATAAGTATTTAAATACTACAACCTGCTCAGTAAGGATGCCAGGGAACAGAATTCGGGTGATTTAATTTTGCTGCACTTTGCACGATGATGATGATGATGACTATTACCATTAGTGTTATTATTATTATTATTATTATTATTATTATTACTACTACTACTAATGGCTAGGCCTAGCTCAGTAAACCATGATGTGGTGAGATACATTTAAGGGTTGTGTCTTCAACAATATTGTGATTGCATTTTTCAGGATACCAGAAAATGCAGAAAATGTGGTATTTGTCATACAAGAGAAAAATATTTGGATGTAATGTGGTTGTAATATGGTTGAGATAAAATTTACCAGTAATGAAAATGGAAGATGAATATGGATGAGATATGATTTATAAATAATAAAAACCGTAACAAGGATGGAGAGAGAGAAAGAGCAAATGAGGAATTGAACATATCATTCTGTCATTTAAGTAATCTTTGAACAATAATGCATTTTCTTTGATACCAAAAGAGGGAAGCTTGCCCAGGGATTTATGCTAAGTCATGGAGTCAAAGACCTTACCTACTTCTATGTAGATTACTCCAATCATTTGGTATGCATCTGTGTTGTAGTAGATTTTATCAATGAAGGCAAGAAAGCCTGTATTGGTAATGTTTCCTTTGTGGAAGCCATATTCATTTTGACAAAGTAAGTTGTTAAATTCCACGTTTCTTGTGCTGAAAGAACATGGCCTTATTCCTAACACTTCAGAAAAGGATGAAATAATAGAGATTGGGTAAAGGTACTAATTCAGAGAGGTAGGAGTTTGATTAGAAGGATAATTGTGGTTGTTCTTCAGAGGACACAGACAATCCCTTGATAGATAATGATTTCCAATTTGTTGCAGTGGTGTGAAGATGAAAGCATCACAAGTACACACCCATGAACCGATATAGAAAATGCATCCCGCGGATCACTCCAGTGGGTCTTTTTGACAGCGGCAGTAGGAACTAAGGTTGGGTGGCACAATGCCAGGGTAATCCTATGGGTGGCACAATGCCAGGGTAATCCTATGGGCTAGGCTTGTAAAGGCTCCAGGGCTATTAGCCTAGTACACACCTATGAACCTATGAACCCATGAACAAGCATGCATACATTCTGCACACAATTCATCAAATGCTAACCAACCATATGCTTTAAAGGACATTCTCATTTATGGATGGTACTGATTAGGACAGGAGTACTGAGGAAGGGGTTTCCTACTTGAATACCAGGTGTTTATGTGAGAATGGCCTTTGAGCTGATAAGTCTTTGATATACCTTTGCTTATAAAGTAGCTGTCCACTGTAATAGCAGTGGATATGGATTGTGACTACTTGTGTATGGCGGTGCAATTTGAACAGGGTTTCTGTTGTTACCTGTTAAGACTTTTTGCGCCTTTCTCAGAAGTTTAGGAATCTTTTGCAAGGGTATTTATTGCTCCATGCTATGCTACTTTTTTTCACGTTTACTTTTTCTAGCAAGCATTTGTCCTGTTAACTGATATGCTTGAAGGTAAGTCTAAATGTTACCCTGTTTCTTTTAAATGAAGTTATGATCTGCTATGAATCAAGAGGTCAACTGAGGTATAAATTTTTTTTTTTCCTCCAGGAAAGTATTTGAACTATAACGGGGTAATACCTTTATGAAATACTGAAGTAAAGAACTAGCATATGGTATTTTACCTCTCAGAGTTTTGTGTATTCAGTGAGTCCATGGAAACACCTGTATATTAGGTTCATAGGTTCATACTAGGCTATCTACCCTAGGGCATTTATAAGCCTAGCCATAATGTGTTTGACTTTCGCCACCCATTTTAAATTAATTTTGCTATGCCCTTTTTCGAGGTTAGTATACTGTGCCTCTGTCTAACAGTGACACAGAAGTGATACCCGGGTTAAACCTACGATCTCCCATCCACTCATCAAGATTCCTCTTGAAGAGAGTCAATGAGGGACTCTGCCTAACCTGGACTGGGATTTTATTCCAGAGTGAAGGGAGCCTCTGGGTTATGAATCTGTCCCTCCAGCATGTCCTATTTATTTCAGTGCTGAGGTTCAAGTCTCTCGAGTGTGTAGCTCGATGGGATTTGGATTTTCTGAGGTGCAGCATGTCCACTAATTCCGGGTTGGACATGGCTTTATACGTCAGGCACAGATCACCCCTGAACAGGCAGTATGCCACTGAGTAGATCTGGAGTTTCTTTAACTGGGCAGCATATGACATCTGTTTGAGCCCTTTGATCCTCTTGGTGAGGTACTTTTGGGGTATTTCCAGTTGCTGCAGGTGTCTGGTAAGGTACATCCCAAAAGGAGTATTGTACTCAATTATGGGCCTGATGAGGGATGAGTAAAGAGGCACAATGACCTCCCCTGATCTAGATGTGAATTCCTTCATGATTAGGTGGGCTATATAAAATGTTTTTCTAACCACTTTGGCCACGTGGTTGTCAAATGAGAGACTGCTATCAACTTGGGTCCCCAGGTCCCTAATTACTTCTTCTGTACTTAATGGATTACCACCTATGTGGTAATTCGTGGGCACTTTGTTTTTGCCAAAGGGGATGACTATACACTTTTTGGTGTTTAGCTTGAGGCCATGGCTCTGGCACCAGTTGTCTGTTTCTATGAGGCCCTTTTGGAGGATGCTTGTGTCAGCTGGAGAGTCTATTATGGTGCCCAGTTTGCAGTCATTTGCTAACTTGGTCAGCCACAGTCCTTCCGTGTTGGCCTGTACCTCCGAGAAATATATACCGAACAAGAGAGGTCCCAGGACTGAGCCTTGTGGGATGCCACTTGTAACTGGTTTGGAGTCTGACATGGCTCCAGAAATTCTAACCATGTGGGTTCTGTCCTTGAGCCAGTTTTCAACTCATCTAGTGACATAGGGGTTTATATTTAAGCTGGTGAGCTTATCTATAATGCCCGAGTGGGGTATTGTATCGAAGGCTTTTGCGAGGTCCAGGTAGGCTGTGTGGACCACCTTCCCCTCATCAATGGCCTTGGTGACTGTTTCAAAGAAATCAACCAGGTTTAAGAGGCAGGATCTGCCCTTAACAAAGCTGAACTGGGTAGGATCTAGTGTCTGTAGGTCCCCAATATCTTTATTTATGAGGTCCATGATGATCCTTTCCATAGCTTTGCAGACCAAGCTAGTCAGGCTTATGGGGCGATAGTTTCCAGGATCCGTTGAGGAACCACCTTTGTGGAGAGGGACCACTGTCACTGTATGCCACTCTTTGGGTACATATCCTGTAGTAAGGCTGAGATTGAACAGTAGTTTTATGTTTGGGTTTAGCTCTTCTTGGAGTTCATGTAGGATGCAGCCCGGGACACCGTCTGGTCCCATTGATGCTGTGTTTTTTGCTTTGGAGAGGGCAGCTCTTACCTGAGCATCTGAGATGTCAGGGGGGCAGCACTCTGCTGGGATAGATATTTGCCCTTTTGGTGGGGAGGGGGGGAGAAGTTTGCGCTGAACCTGTCAGTTAGAATGTTGGCAATGTCTGTGTGTTTGGTGTATTTTTTGTCATTTTGGACTAATTCTGAGCATATCTGGGAATTCCCACCCAGGTTCCTAACATAACTAAAGAAAGCCTTGTGATTATCCTTAGTGTCCTGTGCAATTTTTCTCTCAAAGTTGGCCTTAGACGATTTTATGAGTGCCCGTAGTTTTTTGCTAATACTGATCAGAGATGCCTTCCCTTTTTGGGATTTTGCTCTATCATTTAGTAGCTTCCTCCTTCTATTGTATAGTTTGTTTATTGCTGGGGTCCACCAGACAGGACATCTGCCTTTGGAGGATTGGGTCTTGGTTTTATTTGGGATCGCATGATCCATGCATTCCTGAAGGTGTTCATAGAATGCATTTATAAAGGATTCTGTGGTCTGGGCCGTATTTTCCACAGGCCTGGGGGCTTTGAAGGATTCCACCTCGGTTTTGAGGAGTGTGAAATTTGCTTTAGAGAAGTTTTTCACTGTGGTTTTCTTGGCAGGAGGTGGGGTCGGAATGTGAATATACAGTGAGATTAGTTTATGGTCTGATCTTACCAGTGAAGGATACACTTCTGGTCTGGAGCACAGAGTCCCCATGTTGGTGATGATCAGGTCCAGTATGTTTTCCCCTCTTGTGGGAGTGGTAGCAAGTTGTTCCATAGCATTTGAGTTTATAAATTCTAGGAACCTTTGGGCTAGGGTGTTGGAGCTAGAGTAATGCTCCCAGTCTATGTTTGGGTAGTTGAAGTCACCCAATATAATGGTGTTTGGAGAGACCTTCATATTTTCCAGTGTTCTCAGGAAGGCCGAGTGGGGTTCCTGGCTTTGGGAGGGTGGTCTGTAGCAGGCTATAAACTGGAAGGCAGTTTTACCCACTGTGAGTTGCACATGGATAGTCTCTGATGCTTCGTGCCGTGCCACCAACCTGGAGGTGTGGGTATCTTTGACGAATATTGATACTCCCCCTCCTTTTGTGGTTCGGTCCAAGTTTTGGGGCCGAAAAGCATGGTATGAGGTATAACCTGGTAGTGCTGGGGTGCTCTCGGGAGCCTTGAACCAGGTTTCTGTTACTGCACAGATATCGATGTTCTCCATGCTAAGGAGAGTTTCGAGTGCATGCATCTTGAGGTTTAGACTTCTGGCATTGAGTAGCATTACTATTAGTTTCTTATCCCTTTTGATACCTATGGAGGTGGGTTTGTCTTTTGAGCCTTGCCTAAAAAAGGCACTATGGGGGTAGCAAGAGCCTTTGCCAATATCCGAAAGCCCAGGGGTGACAGGTGCAAGCTGTCCCTAGCGAAGCATCGTGGCTTGTTGAGCATGTCATCCCAGGCTGACAGGCATTGGATCCCCTTTGAATGACACCAATACTTAAGCCAATTGTTGAAATTGATCATCTTGTCTTCATATTGTGGCATCACAGGCTATGAATTCTAGACAGGAACTAAAACACCTCATTCTAGGATTTTAAAGGATACACGCTCATATGCCTTTCGTAGAGCTGTGGGTGGGGGTGGGTAAGGGAGTAATAATATCTGTACTAGGTCATCATTTCTAGTTACCTGTCAAAGGTGTCATTTTATGTGACATTAAAAAGAGAATACTGTGTCTTTGGTGGGAATGTACTGTATCAGTTAGCACTTTGTTTTTAGTTGGGGTATATTGGTATGAACGTTTCATTTCTAACTGGGCACTGAAATTCAGAGTCTTAAGGAAAATGATCAGTACTCTGTGTTTTCAAGAGAAGTGGGCTATCTAGAAACACCTGTGCATAAGGCTAGTTTATTTCTCACTGAAAGATAGGATTATAAAGGAAACAGTGTTAGAGTAACTTGTAACCTGGGAGAAGGAAGTCAGGAAATCATGTGTATATTATGGCGCATTTCTCAGTCTGGTACAAGAACATAAGATCGTAAGTCAGAATGGAGCAAAGAATAGGGTTAGGATTTAAATGAGATGGGCTAGGATTCAAATGAGATGGGGTAAGATTCAAATCATTTGGGGTAAAATTCAAATGAGGTTGGGTAGGCCATTCTACTTTTAAGGTTCCCTTTCTGTCCATGGATGCAGACAATATAAATTATAAGTTTAGATAAAATTATTTCTAATTAATGGGGATGACTCAAATCAGACGTCAAGCACAGTTTTTAATACTGAACAAAACCATTCTATGTAAGAACTACAGTTTACCAGATTTTAGCTTTGTCAAATCTTTCTATGGTGGAAAATTATTTTTGAAATTAAACTATTCAGGTTTCATTAAATAGCATCTTGCATTTGAAAGCATAATCAGATTTGATAAAAATGCTGCCCAAAACTTATAAAACATGGTGATGCTTTTGTTTTAATATTTTCCTTTTGTATATTTACTTTTTATTTAGGAACAGAATGATGATGTCATTACATATGCATCATTGAATTTACGTGGTGGTGACTCCCAACCAAGAAATACTGCTCATGAAGAGGTAACCGAGTATGGACAAGTCAAATTCAAAGGTGGGCCAGATAATGAAGTCACCTACGCTGACGTCAGTATTGCTAAGCCAAGGAAAAAGAAAGGAGCATCGACTAAACAAGCATCAGTGCCACAGTATTTTGTACAGGAGAGTGGTACAGAATATGCTGCCGTTAACATAAGGTCAAAGGCCAAAAAATAACTTTTAGGTGCGACAGTCATAGCAATGGCAGCTGGCATATGAAGCTCTGTAGTTTAAGCCATCAATCAGTACTACTTTAGTGGTCAAAGCAGTTTAAAAGTAGTTATACTTTAGCTAAAATGATATAATACCTCTCGCTGGTTCTTATGATCACTCCTAGTATTGTTTTGAGGGGGCTGAATGCACTGATAGCTGACTGAATTTTATTGTGGAATAGTTACTAAAGAAGAATCATTGGAAATGCATCAGACATTACAGTGTTACTTTCCAATGACTACTCTGAAAAAAAACTATTTTGAATAATACTTTCAGTGAAATAGTCCAGAGACTTCATCTTGCCAAGCAAGGTCCACTAGGATATTTTAAAAATAAAAACAAAAGATTGGGTTCTGTCATGTCTGTATCACTTTCTCTTTCTCACGCTCTCTGTCACTCTTTTTTCCCCTCAAGCAGAATAATTTTTTACAAACAATCTGACAGAAAAAAAATAATCTGTGATGCATAACACTGCACATGAATAAAGAAAGCCCTTAAACAAGGGTGCAGTTATACATAACAAAATACACAGCATGGACTGGTGAATCACTAGTATGAAGACAGACAAAACTAATTTTATTCTGGTTTCAGGTCATTTAAAAACACAACGAAAAAGTTATAGGGATATTCAAGAAGGTATAACATAAGTTTTAAACTGCCCAAAGATAAGGAAGACAATATTCTATAACATTTTCAGAAACATCTTTCAAAGACTGCAGGATCTTCACAAAAAAACATTTTCTTAGAGTGACAGCTAGTTCTTTTGACATCCTGTGAAGTCCTCCAACTGGCATCTTGCCCCCTCAGTCTAAAGCTGATGATGCCAAAGAACAGATGTTTTAGAGCTGAAGACCAAAAAAAATGTCTTCCACAGTTCTGAAATGTATCATGGAGCTTGTATAATTTAGGATGGTAAATGTATTTATTTAAGCAGCCATAATATCAGCTGCAGCTCAAAAATAAATGCTAACACATTGCTTGTGCCCAGTAGTCAGCTCTTCACCATTGCCTGTCATGTCCCTTAAAAATTTGGACAGGAGGCACCCATGCCCATAGCCCTAACCTGGTTATATATTATACTATAGAAACATTCTTTGAAACTACAACCTAGGCCAATGGCTTTAGCATAAAATTATTTTATGTTTTTTACCTAGCATATATATTCTAAAGTCACTTAGTACAGGGACGCTGCGGTAGCGTTGTCACCTCACAATAAGACGTTGTCCTGTTCAATTCTCAGCTAGAGCATCTTCTGTGTGGAGACATGCGTGCGCATGAATGGGCGTACCTTCTTTGAAGGTTGTGCATCAGGGCTGGCAACTTGGCATGGAAAAATCTACTGTCGATCATTAGTGGACCGGAGTTCCACTGTAGCGACACCTAACCAGGAAAAGCCAAAAGACACAACAACAACTTAGTACAGGGAGTCGCAAGGTTACAGACCCTAAATTTATTTATTTATTTCACATTTGTTAACTGGGATAGTCATACTCAGTTGAGTAACATATTTCTGGTGGAGGCTGGGGAGAAAAGCTCCACATTTAGACATTTAGACAATTGGGTATATATACAACGATAGATTACAATTTTCCACCATGAAGGTTTTAGAGACTTTACACAGTAAGTTCTAAACAGGTTAGACTTTGCACAGTAAGTTGCAAACAGGTTAAGGTTAAGAGCAAAAATACACAGTTGCTTAGAGTTTAACTTAACTTCTAAAGCATTTCCAAGTAATACAGAGATTATTTGGTAGAGAAATAGTTACTGCGATTAGCAGCATAGTATGCTTCCACATACAAATAGCTTTACTTGGAGAAAGAGAGGTAGTATAGGGTGTTAAGAACTTAAATTATAGAGGGGGTGGGCAGGGAAGGCTGTGGTAGGGGTTTTATCCTGGAGTTAGACATGTGCAGAGCTAAACCAGCTACTTTAATTACATCTGCACACACAAAAGGAGTGGTCTTAGTAATTTGTGAATCCACTGTTAGCCCCTCAGATTCTACTCTAACCAAACTAGATAACAGCAGGGTGACAGTTGTCATTCTAAAGGCAGAGCCATAATGTTACAATGACTCCAAAATCTTTCAAACCAGACTAATGGATATTTTGCAACTCCCTGGCAGCAGCTTCTATTCTGCTTATTTTGCTTCATATTTATACTAACTGAAAAATTAATAAAACATATTCAGATGAAAAAGAAAAAGCCAACAAAAGCAGACTAAGTGATAAATCTATTCAACAGTCTTTGCTGCAAACTATTTTTTGTGTTTGTTTAGCAAGACATGCCAAGAAGTCTGAAAGGAATGATCATGTATACTTAAAGTCACATAATATCTGTTATTGAACCAAGTTTGTTTTAATTTTTTATGTAAATTCATATTGTATTACCTTTATATGTGAATATTATTTTAATTAATACATTAATAGCTTTTGTTTCACCTGAATTTTAAAATTTGTTTAGTTTTGTATGTAATTTAAGTGTTTTTCATAACTTAAATTTAACATTTGTATATCATCTATTTACAGTAATTATTTGGCATGCAGTCTAGGTGACCACTGATGACCCTAGACTAGTTTTCTAAGAACACCATCTGGTTTATTGATTTGCTCACAATAGGCAAATAAAGACCGAGTGAATCAAACCTTGGACCTTAGGAAGCAGCTTGTTAACAGCTAATAGCCTCAATGCTCTGTCCTATTTAGTCTGTATAGTTGTCAGTGATGATGCACTCTAATAAAATGTGATTTGAAATGCATCTTTATGTAAAATATCAAATACTAATTTAGATTTATTTTTGTTTAAAAATTACCAGAACTATTTTAGAAATATAAACACATATGCATAATGTATCTTTTTTTTTTCCATTGACATACAGCAGGGTAATAAAGCTACATGTGTTATCTACTTTGCCTTTAACAGCATGCATTGAATGCAGCATAATGCACAGATGGGGTTATTTAGCAAGATGTTACACCACTCCTAATACATCACATGGGACACCAGGTATTATGGGAAATTCAAGGAGCACACTTACATTGTTATTCTTTGTTGAATAATATATATAAAACTATGATTCTCTAACTGGATTTAATTGGAATACGTGCTTTGGTGCATTTTCTTTCTGTAATGTTCTGAAGATGTCAAAACATAGTGAAATTTCTGTGCAAAAATGCAAACAAAATGATGAGAGGTTAAAGCAACGTGCTTATTGTCAAGAGAGTTTTTGCTCAATTACCTTTTACATTAAGTTTTCAAGGTTTTCATTCCTATGATACAAAAAAGTAACAAAATAATGTCTGAGTATAGATATTTTTGTGACTCTTCAATAAATATTTTGCTCTTTCAGAACGTCTGTAACATCCATCTCAATGAAACTCATATTTCTGCAGTCTAATGAGGAAACTATTCCTCTTCCAAAGACAAACTAAAGAAACTGTAGCCACACAGAAAATAGCCATGTTTCAAATTTAACTTACTCCCATATCATTTAGCTGTTTCATCAAAATAGTCTATTTTGATGTAAAATGCTGTGTAAAGTTTTGACTCCATAAATTTTATTTCAATGAACTATATAACCATCTCCTTGATGTAATGCATGTGTATGTGTTGTGTACAGTATGTATGGTCCATGCTTACAGGAAAAAAAAACACTTTTAAGAACAACTTCAGCAAGTCTGATGGCACAAATTAGTTAATATGGCATCTATTTGGTTATGCAAATGAAAATTATTCTAAGGAAAACAACAGTGGAAATAGATTACAGCTCATGATTCATACCTTGTGTGAGTAAATGCTAATAGTTTTCTACAAAAAAATGTTTTTGGTTCTATTCAGACTTTATAACACATACCTGTACAATAATAAATATATCTACTTCTGATGTCTATTATACCACACATGCCCAGATTATGCCTGGGAGCCATTTTTCTCCCTCTGGCGTTGTTATAGCAGTAAGTGAAAATGGTGTCAGTGTCACCACTCATATGAGAAGATGTCAATCAATCTTCTCCTTTTTGATGAAATTCAGTATGAATGACACTAACAAATCTTTAGGAATGCTATTACGCAGCCTTTTCCACTGTAAATGGAGTTTTACTTTATCTAGGTCATCTGACTCTATGTTTTAAAGGTTGTGTACATCTTTGTGGTAATTTAACATTTATCATGAACTTAAATTAAGTCAGTGATGTCACAAAGGAAACTACACAGTGTTTTATGAGCATTTTGTTACGTGGCTATTAACACCAGTGTAAGAGCAAACTATTATTAGTGCTGAGGGTTTAGTTTACATTTCAGTTTTGGACTGGAATTACAAGAATAGTCTGGCTTGAAACTAAATAGCCCCTGTTTTTCCTAGCTGTCACTTCAATGTCTTATGGACTGTGGACTTGTATGTCTAGTACATCTACTTATTCTGCAGTGGTCACCTTTGTTCTTCCAAATCCATTGTCTCTACTTTTCAGTCAAAATATCCTTTACTTAGTCTTCCCACTGGCAGAAGAGAAGGCTGTGCATCTACTTCACTGTTGACCTGGGTTTGAAAACAGACCCTGGGAGTCAGAAGACCAGCAAGCAGGGAAGAGGGTAATTTCATGTTGTCAAATGGAGGGAAGGTTTTGGGTGACCATCCTGTACTAGAAACCCTCCAAGCAGAGGCTAGTGGGCTTACTTATAAACTGTGTGTCTGCCAGGGAAGTGACGAGAGGCAGGTACATTAGGTAGAGGCACAAAGAAACATGTTCATTGCTGTGATACCATTATATGTCAAAACAAACCACGAGCATGTAGGGTTCAAAATCCAGAGGAACCACGTTGTAACACAACAAAATAATAAAATGTAATGAATGGAAGCAAGTAAGTATAAAATTGATAATAACATCCAAAAGTAATCTATAATAAATACATCCAGAGTTAAAGAGCTTTTGTCCATCAAAGATGCTTAGACTACATCAGAACTCACTAATGCCTAAATCTGACTGGAATTTTACACCTCCTAACAACTGCAGATTTCCTGGCTGGACAGGATTTACCTTGAGATAAATTCCTGAGAATTCTTTCAACCTACCACAGGTAATGGATTTATTTTTGTGCTGCTCCTAACAAGTTCAGTCTGTGACCTCTTGAAAATAGTAGCACAAGTAACACTAGGGGTATCGGTCGCTGGTGTTTGCAGTACACTACCTGTTCCTTGGACTGTCTGGCCAATCAGTGGATAAAAGTGCTTAACAAAGGATGTTTTTATTACCAATTAACTTGGGATGGTTTTATCATCAATTTTGCATTTATACTCTTTCATTCTTTAAATTGTGTTATTTTGTAGTTTCTCTAGTTTTGAATCCTATGTACGCATGGTTTGTTTTGGTACCATTATATGTCAACATAAGTCCGGTAAAAGATGTCTAAACTTTATTGAACCCTAATGGAGAAATAGTTGTGCTGTTTCAGGAAACAGGAAGATAGAAGTGATAGAGGCTTGTGCGCACTTGAAGACCAGGGGAAGGGGAACATGGACATTCAGCTTGTGACAAAAAATGCTTTTTTCTTAATTAAAGAGAATGCCTAAGGTATTTGCATGGAAGAGTTTTGAACAACTTTATTTAAGTGGGCAGCCCTTACAAGAATATCATATCCAGCTGCAAGTGCCATTTAAACTTAGGTATTTTTATGGGTCTACCTGATAACACCAAAAGCTGGAAACGCCGACGATGAGAACACCGACACTGGAAGATCGACAACAGAGATGACCGACAGTTGAAAATCCTGACACTGACAACACCGACATGTCAAATGAGTGCTAGTGTGTAAGTATGCGGTAGTGATAGATGGCAGGGTTAGGGTGTGGGTAAGGTAAGTGTGCGATAGTGACGGACTTTAGGGTTAGGGGCGGATTAAGTGAGTTAGGGTTAGGGCACGGGAGAGGTGAGTGTGCGATGGTGACAGACTTTAGGGTTGGGGAGGTTTAAGTGAGTTAGGGTTAGGGCATGGGTTAGGTGAGTGTGCGATAGTGACAGACCTTAGGGTTAGGTTTTGGGTTAAGGTTAGTGCATAGATAGTTATGTTTGTAAGGTTTAGTGTTGGTTTGTAAGGTTTTTGGTGTGCTTGTGTTGTGTGTGTGCTTTTTGGACAGGGGATTTGATTTGTTTGTTGACTGTCGGGATTGAGGTTTGTTGGGCATGTGAAATTTCATGTTTTTGAACTTTCGGTTTTGTGGTGTCGGTGATTTCGTTGTTGGTGTTTTTGCATGTCGGTGTTTTCAGGTAGACCCATATACATACATGTTAATAATGCTGCCTTTAAATAAGCCTTTTAGTTTTTAACTTTAATACTTTTTATCATTCAACTTCTCTGCCATACAATTCACAGAACTTTGCATCTTACTGCCTTTGTACTTTATATTTTATACTTCCATCTTGTTTCATATAATTATTTTGAAACTAACCCTGCTACAAGAATTGAAAATATGCTGTAACTGTGTACCAAAGAGGTGAACAGAATCTAAACTAACTGAAGAGCACAAAGCAAACACAACAACAGAAGATTTTGTAATATCAGTGGTGAAAAGATTTAGTTTTCAATTACTGCAGAGCATAAACATATACAAGTCTTCAAATATAGTTATCAACTTTGGGCACCAACATATTTTGCTGTAATGCTGGGACCACTGTTATACATAGCTGTCACATGCAGACTTATAATATTGTTCCAGAATTTGTCATCTCCTTCGATATTGTATAAAGAATATGACAATAAATTCAGATACATGAAAGCAGTGCAAAAATATTTTGTTTATATTTTTTTTGGATGTGACTGTACAAACAGTTACAGTTACTTGTTCTTGGTGACTGCTGTTTATTCTAGTTTAAAACAACTGAATAATAACCGTCAGTTCTTCTTGTTTATTTCTTCTGCCTTGGGCACCCCTTATTTCTATTTTTGGGCAGATGTGTAACAGGAAAGAAAATGCTGATAATATGGGTCAACACTTCAATCATCTTCCATTCAAGATAGTCCTGAAGAGAATGTTCCAATTTCCTTAATCTCTTATGACTAAAGACTTTGCAAGTACTGCAGTTACAGAGCCCATACTCACATTCCCTACAAAATATATACTATATATGATGATCTTTAGGTGGAGTTTGCCTACCAAATGTATGTTTAGTAGACTTTTTTGGAACAGACATAACCTAAGATGATTATGGATGTCTGATCTCTCCTTTCTTCAATAATATAATGTATACAGGAGGCATTTATGTGGTACTTTGCTATGGAAAGTGGATGAAATACTACTCATGATACTACTGGCAGGAATTGTCATGTGAACAATACTCTGGAAAGAAAAATACAGTTTGAGCAAGTGTGAAAATATCAAAAAATGTTTGCTGAAACTGCCTTCAGTGAACATCCCAAGGAAATTATTTTGCAGGGGGCAAACCTCCCTGTATCTCCCATGTGGAGGGACACTCCCACAACAGTGGAGAAAAAAGGCAAACTCCAACATGTCAAACACACAAGTTCACACACACACACACACACACACACACACACACACACACACACACACACACACACACACACACACACACACACTGCCCTCTTTAAAATCATTGAACAGCCACAATTCACACTGCTGTTGCTTAACTGGTGAACAACACTGCTTGTGACACTTACACTAATCATCAGTTATGATGGTTTGATCTCAAAGCTTGGAGACAGGATGTCTGGATGAAGGAATTATTTCTAATGTTTTGAGACCAGACTTAATTCCTAAATTTTTACATGTATAATGTATTTTATTGTTGTGGCTTCCTGACAAGATGCAAGCTTACTAAGAAATGTAAATTTAGAGTTTCTGGTAGCCTGGGAACCAGAGAAGTGTCAAGAATTGTGTAATCTAAAATGAGTCAGCAGTGATGTATTATCAAATTAAGAGATCTGAGAGAGAAAGAGAGAGCATTTTGCATTTGTCTTCAGAACTGACATCACCAGTCATGGAAGTTATTTAGAACATTGTTTCTCTTAGAAATAGATAGAAAATAGTAAGATTAGGCTAGCTGTTTTCTATATTCATGTCAGACTATTCTGCAGTATTGTTTTAAAGTTCCTGTGTCTGAACTCTTGGCTAGCACTGTGTTGAATGGAGAGGATTTGCCTTGTGTTTTTATTCTTTCTTATTAAATATTTTTAAACATTTCAACTGTGGTTGTTTTGTGTAAAGATACTTTAAGCTCTGGTGTGCTTGCATGCAATTAGTGATACTGTCCAAGCCACTCCAATAACCTTAAATGTTCTTGTCACACATTAATTTGCTCAGAGAAATTGGTCACCCTTTGGGAAGGGCCTTATAGTAGCTAATAAGTAGGGGTTCTGGTGGCAGTGGATTACTACCTTATAGCCTGGGCAGAAGGGGCATACCTAGTGAACATGTGCCAGCCTCCCCCAAGTGTGTCTGTTTGTATATAAATCATATCTCAAAGTGTGTGTGTGTGTGTGTGTGTGTGTGTGTGTGTGTGTGTGTGTGTGTGTGTGTGTGTGTGTGTCTGTGTGTGTGTGTGTGTGTGTGTGTGTGTGTGTGTGTGTGTGTGTGTGTGTGTGTGTGTGTGAGTGTGTGTGTGTCAGCTACTTGGGCAGGGACACGAAGCACTGTTTGGACAGAGGGAGCGTTGGGATGACTTTTCTTGGAACCCTGGCAAAGAACTCCACTCTATAGCTGTGCCAGTGGGAAGTCTTATTGGAGATCTAGAGAAAAAAGGAGAAACCAGCCTCAGACTGACTGTGATCTCTGTGTGCTCTTAAGGGAAATTGTACTTTATTGTGTGTGTATGTCTTATCAACACAATGTACATATTTCTAACTGGTGCTAGTGGTGAGGACTAAGGCTCCTTGATTACTGGCCCAGTGCACAGGCATCACACATATAGCAAATACACTGAACTAATATATTTTCACTTATTAAGAATACATTCATTTGATATATTTATTTATAATGATCACTTCTTATTCTGCTGCTTGTATTCTAAATTTTGCTGTGTCTCATCAAAGGCCTTGGAAGATTTTCATTTCATGAATATCAAAATTTACTACATATTGCCCTGTCATATTAAGATAAAAAGTCTGTAGCAATGTTATGACTTTTGCTGATGATTTTGTGCTTTATAATCCATAGCATTTAATGTAAATTCTTCTTAAGCAGTATATGCCATTCTAAGTTGTATGCTTTTCAGTACTGATTGCTGAATGTTTGGATACCTTTTTTTAATAAGTTTCACAAAATATGATGTCAGGTCCAGTTTTCAGTTTTCAAATATTCCATACATTTGTACCCCCCCCATCCACCCACCCCTTTTATTTGACATTTTAACTCTGAATGTATTGGCATGGGATGGAAAGCCATGCAGGTGTGAAGGATAAAATGACATGTGATCCTAGTCAGTGGCATATGTAGACAGAACCGAGGTGTTCTCTGCAACATGCACAGCTCTACAGCTGGAACAGAAACTTTCTAAAACATAATCTGTTTCTTAGCTTTTCACCAGTGTCCAGTTACCTACGTTTATAAAACTGAAGAAGTACACAAACTTAAGAAAGTTCATCTCCATACAAATATGCTTATTGATAAGGTTAAGAGAAGGAAATATTGCAGATAGAACAATAGTCAGTAAAATGCTTTCCTTTCATGTGAAATATCGGTGCATCATAACAGCAATTGGAGGCAGGTACTGGGACATTGTTGGTTAATTTGTAAAATTGGTTTATGTATGACAATTTTTCACATATTTAAATCCTATCATTTTACACATTCAGTTCTCTCTCAATTAAGAATTATTTGCTACTGACTTTTTAAATGTTTCAGCTACCAGAATTTAAGCTGGTTCATTGATGACCACTGTATATGGAAACTCTTTTTTTCATGACTAACTACCTGCAGTCTAAACCATGTGATCAAAGATATTCCAAAATCCCATTTTTCATGATTAAAACAGATTTATATGTAATTTCAGGATTATGATAGGTTATCCAATAAAATGGCCCAGTGTTTACATCATGGGAAGTAAAATACATCCACGATAAACTCATCTCATGAGCACATTAAGTCAGTACGTCAAGCGGGAATTTTGAAAAAAAAAAAAATTGGAGGTAAATTCTTTTTCCAAATCAGAACTGAAATGTATAACCACCAGTGACAGTGTTTTTTTTTTTTAAATATGATATGTCATCTCATAATAATGGTCAATGCTTTTAAATGAAATATACTCCAATTCTATTTTACTATAAGGATGAATATTTGAATACCATAAAGGGAAGAAGATAGTACCATACCTCATCAGTATGAGAAAACTGCTGCTACTGGTCCTGAACAGTCCTCTCTATGTTATAAGCCATATGGCAGCCAACCATATGGAAAGTTTAGACTTTATGGATGACTTCTCATTTTTCTAAACCAATGCCCATAGAGAAAGAAAGATCAGACACTTAAGTCCATTTACCAGTGACTGGATAAATAAAATGGACTAATGTTAATTTTTTTTTTATATTCATAAGACTTCCAGACATAACAATACATGCCCTGAGGGAAAATAATGCATTATAAGCATATGAAGAAACACCCCTCAGCTATTTTTCTGTTATATGACTTCACAGGATTACTAGATTTGATACTAATAAATCTAGTTGGTCAGATAGCCAGTGATAAGTGGGGGTAGTTTACTTCATTGTTATTCAGTTTCTGTCTTATACAAGTGGTATTTTCAGTTAAGGCTTGTTAAAAATCCTGTATAGCCAGTGATAAGTGGGGGTAGTTTACTTCATTGTTATTCAGTTTCTGTCTTATACAAGTGGTACAGTGAATTATTTTCTGTTTAAACTGTGAGCTTTGGCCAGCTAAGACCTGCATGCAATCAACTGAATGCATAAGTGAAGTTAAGTAATTTTTTATCTGCACTTTTATCAAATAATACACAATTTAAATTCATTTCTTTGTGTTGCATTGAGCAATATCTAGCTGGAAGTTGTGACTCTGTTTTTTCAGTAGGTCCCCACCCACCCTCCCTGTTTTTGCCTTGGTGTTAATCTTGGTGGCTTTGAAACTGCCACGCCCCTCTTGTAAATTTGCACTTGGATACTCCTCCTGGGCCCATCTCATTTGCTCACTCAAAAAAAAAATGTATCTAGCATGGTATTTTAGTTTAATTAATTGATCTGATTGTAGTGGATGTCTTTGTAAATACTTTAGTTGTTTTGTTGAATATTATAATAATACCTATTTTTAATTACTTGTATAAAATTGTTATGATATTTCTCTTATATGTTAAAACAATAAACCTGTTTTGAAAAAAAAAATGTATCTGCTTTTACTGTATTTGTGTTTCTTCCTACTTTATTTTGCTTTTGCGTCATCTTAAAAGTACTCAGTTGTATTTATCACTGCTTGGTGTAACTCATTCTAAGACTTTTAGTTTAAGCACTTGGGCTTCAGGCCAGTTGTTTTACATTAAGAAGGTTTGTGGTCTGCACTGCAGTGGCAGAACAGGTAGCTTAGATCCTTCTAAGTTGGGAACTGCTGATTGAGGGCTCAGTGTCTGTTATTCTAAAAGTGTATTAATTCTGGTTTAAGCACTTGGGCTTCAGGCCAGTTATTTTACATTAAGAGGGTTCGTGGTCTGCACTCCTGTGGGAGGAGAGGCTGGACTCTGCCTTTCTGAGCTGGGAATTTCTGGTTAAAGGCTTATAGTGCCTGCATATTTGAACTGCTTCTTACTGAAATTGGTACACCTTGTTTGCTGTAACATAGACTAGATCCAGGCCTGCTGAATCTAGCTTTGGTTGTATAACTTGAGCACTAATCCAGGCATTCTTTAAAGTATTCAATTGTATTTATTACTGCTTGATAGTAACTTGATTAAAGTGTAGCTATCATTCTAAGTCTTTTGGATTAAGCACTTGGGCTTCAGACCAGTTGTTTTACATTAGGAAGGTTTGTGGCCTGCACTGTGGTGGCAGGACAGGTAGCTTATATCCTTCTAAGTTGGGAACTGCTGATTGAGGGGCTCAGTGTCTGTTCTTCTAAAAGTGTATTAGTTCTGGTTTAAGCACTTGGGCTTCAGGCCAGTTATTTTACATTAAGAAGGTTCGTGGTCTGCACTCTTGTGGGAGGAGAGGCTGGACTCTGCCCATCTGAGCTGGGAATTTCTGGTTAAAGGCTTATAGTGCCTGCATATTTGAATTGTTTCTTACTGAAATTGTTACACCTTGTTTGCTGTAGCATAGGCTAGATCCAGGCCTGCTGAATCTAGCTTTGTTTGTATGCTTGTTGTTTGTTTGCTTGTTATTTCCCTGAAGTGCTAATTCCACCTAAAATGTGGCTTCTCAGCGCTTATGTGGATCCCTAGTGATATCTGCATTGCTTACTGTACTTATTTCCTTGTTTCACTTGAAAGAAAGTTACTTTTTGTCATTTTTGCATTTAAGTTACCTGTAACACACTGCATTTAAGTAACCTGGCACTTGCTCACTAAAGCAATTATATAAGTCAGCACTAAAAAATTAAAAGCACTACACCCTCACAAACTCCCCTTGAGTACCTTGTTCCCCATTGGCCCTTTTTCAATTATAAAGGAATTCCCAATGCTATTCTAGCATGTCCAAAGGTCAGTTGTCAATCTCCTCTCTGGTCCAGCTGGTGAATCTGGGAATCTTGAGGCAATGTTACAACTGCCTTATGTACACAGACAACCCACTCCTCCTCCCAACAAATTCCAACACATGTGAGAGATGCAACCATATAGCCAAACTGGAGGCTAAGCTCTCTCATCTCAGTACTGGCATAACCAGTCAGGAGGAGAAGGAAACCACACTCACTACAATTCCAGTCTCAGATAGACCTACCACAACAGCAGACCAAACACATAAATACACAAAAACATACTCAGAGGCTCTAAATAAAAATCTGCCTAAGCAGCAGAGACCTCCAAAGCAGACACCCAAGCAACTGCTACCCCAAAACAAAACACGTGCAACACATAGCTCACAAAGCCAGTGTGCCGAACAGTCACAGCCCTTAAGGCTAATCAACACACCTGATACACTTGTAATAGGTGACTCTATCATCAGGCACACTGACGTCCCCCTCACCAGACTGAACAAGGAGAAGGTCACGGTGAGCTGCCTGTCGGGTGCTAGGATCCGCCACATAACACAAGCACTCAGGTCATTTCAAGGCAAGTACCAATATGACTCAGTCATTGTCCATGCTGGTGTGAATGACCTGAGACGTACCTCCCTGGACTACATGAAAAGAGACAAAGAGGAGCTCTCTGAGCATGTAGCCCAGGCTGGTATGACCCTGACCTTGAGTAGCATCTTACCCTCACCAAGAATGATGCCACAATATGAAGACAAGATGATTAATTTCAACAATTGGCTTAAGTATTGGTGTCATTCAAAGGGGATCCAATGCCAGTCAGCCTGGGATGACATGCTCGACAAGCCACGATGTTTCGCTAGGGACGGCTTGCACCTGTCACCCCTGGGCTTTTGGATAATGGCAAAGGCTCTTGCTACCCCCATAGTGCCTTTTTTATGCAAGGCTCAGAAGACAAACCCGCCTCCATAGGTATCACAAGGGATAAGAAACTAAGAGTAATGCTACTCAATGCCAGAAGTCTAAACCTTAAGATGCATGCACTCAAAACTCTCCTTAGCATGGAGAACATCGATATCTGTGCAGTAACAGAAACCTGGTTCAAGGCTCCCGAGAGCACCCCAGCACTACCAGGTTATACCTCATACCATGCTTTTCGGCCCCAAAACTTGGACCGAACCACAAAAGGAGGGGGAGTATCAATATTCGTGAAAGATACCCACACCTCCAGGTTGGTGGCACAGTATGAAGCATCAGAGACTATCCATGTGCAACTAACAGTGGGTAAAACTGCCTTCCAGTTTATAGCCTGCTAGAGACCACCCTCCCAAAGCCAGGAACCCCACTCGGCCTTCCTGAGAACACTGGAAAATATGAAGATCTCTCCAAACAACATTATATTGGGTGACTTCAACTACTCAAACATAGACTGGGAGCATTACTCTAGCTTCAACACCCTCGCCCAAAGGTTCCTAGAATTTATAAATGCAAATGCTATGGAACAACTTGTTACCACTCCCACAAGAGGGGAAAACATACTGGACCTGATCATCACCAACATGGGGACTCTATGCTCCATTCCAGCAGTGTAACCCTCACTGGTAAGATCAGACCATAAACTAATCTCACTGGATAGCCACATCTCGACCCCACTCCCTGCCCAGAAAACCACAGTGAAAAACTTCTCTAAAGCAAATTTCACACTCCTCAAAACCGAGTTGGAATCCTTCAAAGCCCTCGGGCCTGTAGAAAATACGGCCCAGAACGCAGAATCCTTTATAAACGCATTCTATGAACACCTTCAGGAATGCATGAATCATGCAATCCCAAATAAAACCAAGACCCAATCCTCCAAAGGCAGACGTCCTGTCTGGTGGACCCCAGCCATAAACAAACTATACAATAGAAAGAGGAAGCTACTAAATGATAGAGCAAAATCCCAAAAAGGGAAGGTATCTCTGATCAGTATTAGCAAAAAACTATGGGCACTCATAAAATCGTCTAAGGCCAGCTTCAAGAGAAAAATTGCACAGGACACTAAGGATAATCACAAGGCTTTCTTTAGTTATGTTAGGAACCTGGGTGGGAATTCCCAGATATGCTCAGAATTAGTCCAAAATGACAAAAAATATACCAAACCCACAGACATTGCCAACATCCCAACTGACAGGCTCAGGGCAAACTCCACCCCCCCCCACCAAAAGGGCAAATATCTATCCCAGCAGAGTGCTGCCCCCCTGACATCTCAGATGTTCAGGTAAGAGCCGCCCTCTCCAAAGCAAAAAACACAGCATCAATGGGACCAGACGGTGTCCCGGGCTGCATCCTACATGAACTCCAAGAAGAGCTAAACCCAAACATAAAACTACTGTTCAATATCAGCCTTACTACAGGATATGTACCCAAAGAGTGGCATACAGCAGCAGTGGTCCCTTTCCACAAAGGTGGTGCCTCAACAGATCCTGGCAACTGTCGCCCCATAAGCCTGACTAGCTTGGTCTGCAAAGCTATGGAAAGGATCATCATGGATCTCATAAATAAAGATATTGGGGACCTACAGACACTGGATCCTACTCAGTTCAGCTTTGTTAAAGGCAGATCCTGCCTCTTAAACCTGGTTAATTTCTTTGAAACAGTCACCAAGGCCATTGACGAGGGGAAGGTGGTCCACACAGCCTTCCTGGACCTCGCAAAAGCCTTCGATACAATACCCCACTCAGGCATTATAGATAAGCTCACCAGCTTAAATATAAACCCCTATGTCACTAGATGGGTTGCAAACTGACTCGAGGACAGAACCCACATGGTTAGAATTGCTGGAGCCATGTCATACTCCAAACCAGTTACAAGTGGCATCCCACAAGGCTCAGTCCTGGAACCTCTCTTGGTTGGTATATATTTCTCAGAGGTACAGGCCAACATGGAAGGACTGTGGCTGACCAAGTTCACAGATGACTGCAAACTGGGTGCCATAATCGACTCTCCAGCCGACACAAGCATCCTCCAAAAGGGCCTCATAGAAACAGACAACTGGTGCCAGAGCCATGGCCTCAAGCTAAACGCCAAAAAGTGTATAGTCATCCCCTTTGGCAAAAACAAAGTGCCCACAAATTACCACATAGGAGGCAATCCATTAAGTACGGAATAAGTAATTAGGGACCTGGGGACCCAAGCTGATAGCAATCTCTCATTTGACAACCACGTGGCCAAAGTGGTTAGAAAAACATTTTATATAGCCCACCTAGTCATGAAGGGATTCACATCTAGTTCAGTGGGTGGGAGATCGTAGGTTTACCCCGGCTATAACTTTTGTGTCACTGTTAGACAAAGGCACAGTATACTAACCTCGAAAATGGGCATAGCAAAATAAATTTAAAATGGGTAGAGAAAGCCAAACACACTCTGGCTAGGCTTACAAATGCCCTAGGGCAGATAGCCTAGTATGAACCTATGAATCTATAAACCTATGAAATGTATTGGTTAATAAAGAAATAATAGTTGTATTACTAATACAGTTACTTTGTGTATAACTGGTTTAAATAAACACCTTTAAAACATTTGTATGTGTGTATATACATATATATATATATATATATATATATATATATATATATATATATATATATATATATATATATATATACTGAAAACTTCTGAACTGTTAAAAACAAAAACAGAAATCCAATGAATAGACGCTGACCCAGAACTGTTATTTGCTGAGCAATTTTGTTCGCTTTATTGATAACAATCGAACTTCATCAGAGCAAAATGTAATGGATTTGCAGTACTGTGCAAGCTTTAAATAGTCAAACTGGTATAAAAAGTACTTCACTATGATTGGTAGATAGACTATGCCAATGCAGTAGTTTTTGGACTAATGAGAGACACTGCTATAAAACAAAAGGTTTTATCTGCTAACATCCTGCCACTAGGGGGCATGCTGTAACCTTTTAGGTGTACCACTTTAATGCACATTTAATGTTGAGATTCTCCTTGAGCCCTGGTGGGGTATCTGCTTCAAGGAGGAGTTGCCATCTTAATTCCTTCAGCTCCAGTAGTGTGTTGCAATCTCCAAAAAACTGCTTTACCTGTTCTAACACTAGAAATTTAAACGGGTGAAGCAGTTGCAGCTCATGGCATGTCTGCTTAATGCTTTGTAACAGTCATTATGCCTGATGGCTGCAAGGTGTTCCTTTACCCTGTCTGAGAGCTTTCTAATTGTTTTTCCAATGTAGAAGGAAAAACATTGGTTGCAGTAGGCTGCGTAGACTAGAAAAGTTGAGTGGCAGTCGTGCTGGGCTTTAAACTGCACCATAATGTTGCAGTGTTGAAAAGTGTAGGATGTGTCTGAGTGTATGAAAGGGCAGACTACACAATGCTTGCAAGGGCCCATACCTTTGGGGTTTTGTGGGTTAGCAGGCTCATGGGGGTCTGCGCCATTCCTGAGTATGGGGGTCACTTTCCTTTCAAAGGTTTGTTTAAGAGTTCAGGTCTTCTTGTATGAGAAGACAGGCTCATTACCCCCTATCTGGTGGGTGTTGTGGTCCGCTCTTATTATGTTCCAGTTTTTGCCAATGATATCCCTAATCAGTTGCATATCTTGGCTGATGGGTATGGGGAGACTACAGTTTCTGTTCTTGGGTTCAGTAGTTCTGGTGGTCACCCGGGTGAAGCCATGAGTAATGATGGGTGGGTGTCTGTCTGATCTGTGGGACGCCACTTCTTGAAAGGCATCCTCTACTAGCTGTTTGGGGTAATGTCGGCGGATGAACATTTTTGAAAGGAATTGGCTTTCCTTGAGGAAGGTATCATCGTCAGAGATGATCCTGGAGAGGCGGATGTACTGCCCTTTGAGCACATTCTTCTTCATAAAGAAGGGGTGCTGACTTTTGAAATCCAGGAAGTTGTTCCTGTAAGTGTTCTCCCATACACATTGGAGGTAAGGCTGCCAGTGCTGGGGTCAATGGTTACTGAGTATCAAGGAAGGAGATGTGGGTCCCTCATCCTGAGAACATAAAGTCTAGGTATGGGATGCTGTTTGTTAGTACACTCAGGCACATCCTACACTTTTCAATACTGCAACATCATGGTGCAGTTCAAAGCCCAGCACGACTGCCACTCAACCTTTCTAGTCTATGCAGCCTACTGCGACCAATGTTTTTCCTTCTACATTGGACAAACAATTAGAAAACTCTCAGACAGGGTGAAGGAACACCTTGCAGCAATCAGGCATAATGACAGTTACAATGCATTAAGCAGACATGCCACGAGCTGCAACGGCTTCGCCCGGTTTAAATTTCTAGTGTTAGAACAGGTCCAGCAGTTTTTTAGAGATTGCAACACACTACTGGAGCTGAAGGAATTAAGATGGCAACTCCTCCTTGAAGTAGATACCCCACCAGGGCTTAACAAGAATCTCAACATTAAATGTGCATTAAAGTGGTACAACTAAATGTTACAGCACGCACCCTAGTGGCAGGATGTTAGCAAATAAAACCTTTTGTTTTATAGCAGTTTCTCTCATTAGTCCAAATACTACTGCATTGGCATAGTCTAGCTACCAATCATACTGAAGTACTTTTTATACCAGTTAGACTATTTAAAGCTCGCACAGTACTGCAAATGCATTACATTTTGCTCTGATGAAGTTCGATTATCAATAAAGTGAACGAAAGCGCTCAGCAAATAACAGTTCTGGCTCAGCGTCTATTCATTGGATTTCTGTTTTTGTTTTTAACAGTTCGGAAGTTTTCAGTAGTATAACTTTATTTCTTCCTAGTCTTATTCGGTTTTCTTTTTCAATATAAATATATATATATATATATATATATATATATATATATATATATATATATATATACACACACACATATAGATATATGTATATATATATATATATATATATATATATATATATATATATATATATATATACACACACACATATATATATATATATATATATATATATATATATATATATATATATATATATATGCATATAATATATATATGGCTTACTATCAAAATGTGGAGTGTCACTTACAAGAAACTGGGATGGTCAAATGCATTTCTTCCTGTTTCCGTAATGCAGATCCATAAATGTTCGATTCCTTAATAGTGAATGGTAGTGTGCTTACACTAATGTGGGATAAACATTCTAATAACAGATCACACTACATTTGGAAAACAGATTTGAGCAAAATGTGGAAAATTGTTCTAATTTTCCAAATTTTGATAGCAAACCTATATGTGTGTGTATGGGGTATGTATGTATATATATATATATATATATATATATATATATATATATATAAATATATATATATGTACATGTATATATTTATATATATATATATATATATATATATATATATATATATACTTATATGGGTTCGAGTCTGTATGTCAAAAGTACGTCAAATCAACACATTCTACAGCAAACTCACTTTTGCGAAAGTGCATTTTAGCAAAAATGCACTTTCGCAAAAAAAAAAAGAAAAAAAAAAGATAAGATGCAGTTTGCGTATAGACTTAATTGTACATGAGAATGTACTGTTGATTGAACAACTAAGCAAACTGTTGCTTAGATTGTGGTACAGCGGGTATAAGGGAATCTTCCCTTTTCCCCACTGTAGTGTGATCTCAGATTGAGAATATTAAAGTAGGTGGGGTGTGGGGGGCACAACCCCCCCACATGGGGGTGCAGGGGGGCTCCCCCCTGCATAAATGTGAGTAGTGTTTTATTTTTGTAGATTTTTTTGTCATTTTGTTTTGTCTTATTTTTTCGCGAAAGCGCATTTTAGCTAAAATGCACTTTCACTCAAGTGAGTTCGCTGCAGTAAGTTTCAATTTAATGTACTTTCGATGTAGCAACATAGATCCATTTATTTATATATATATATATATATATATATATATATATATATATATATATATATACATATATGTATATATATGTATATATACATATATATGTATATATATATATATATATATATATATATATATATATATACACACACACACACACATACACACACACACACACACACACATATACAGTCTTGAAAATCATAATACTTAGACTAAAACACTAAAGACCACAATGTCTAAAACTCACAATGTCTGAATACCCCAAGCAGTGTGAACCTATTAACAAATGCTATCATGGGTCCTGTGGGGGTGTGAACATAGGAATGAGCAAATATGGGTCCTGCTTGAGTATGAATCTTGGAATAAGTTTTAACATGGGTCATGCAATGGCATGAACCTAGAAACAAGTACTACGATGGATCATGTAGGGGTCTAAACCTCGGAACAGGTCTGTATCACATAGTCGACGTCTTATAACTTTGAAGATGTAATGTTTGAACCATTATGTTCGAAGTTACAAAACTTCGACTATGCATTAAAAAAAAAAAAAAACATAAAACAAAATGAGCTGTTTTAAGCAGGGGGCAAAACCCCCTGCACCCCCACACCACATACTACTTAAATACACCAACTCCAAAATCACACCCCATTGATCAAAATGGAAATCTCTGCTTATGGAGGTTTCCATTGAAACGCACAAACTTTTACAAATTTGTCCTTATCGTCTTGACCATATGAGGTTTGATCTTGTAAAAGTTAGACTATGTGATAGGAAACCCTTCGGAACAAGTGCTAACATTAGTCCTGCAGTGTTATGGACACAGGAATTACTGCTAACATGGGTCATGCAGATTGGACTCAACCAGGAATTCGATACTGTGGTCTTCAGCACTTTGCTCTTTCAATATTATCGTCTCAGGATTATAATGTTCAAGATTGTGGGCTTTAAGATTCTTTCCATCTAAATGTAGATTTTATATATATATATATCTATATATATATATACATATATATATATATATATATATATATATATATATATATATATATATATACATATATATATATATATATATATATATATATAGATGTATGCATAGATGTAGAAATAGATAAAAACATACATGTAGATGAGTGTGTGTATTTTTCTTGTATATATTTTACACATTTTTTTCCACAGTCCACTAGATGACAGTGTTACACGCAAAAAATGATCCTATAAACTGTATTTCTTAAAGTGGAGACATTTACATATATCTAAATAATTTTAGTATGCCTTTTCTTCTATTTTCAGTATTAATTTATATGGCAAGGGCTGATTTTTGATTTTATATGTATCTGTTTAGGTATTAATGTACTTGTAATTTCTTGCTTCCTTTCTTTTATTTTTTTAATGTGGTGTGATATTCATCAGTGAAGCATTGTTTCAACCAGCACTCTAATGTTACACTGTAGGAAACCCTCAGGGGTGTATGTGGCTTAAGTGTATGAAAATAGAGTTCCTCTGTCAAAATCTATAAAATCTATTGTTTTTACACATGCTCAAAGTTTAGTTGTTAAATTACATTATATACTTTCCATTCTATATAGGCTGGAGCTCTAATTTCTGGATTATGTAATCAGTTTTATGTGAGGCATAGGCAGATAACTAAGCATAAAATACATTTTTTTGTAAAATAACATTTTCCTATGTTACTGCCATCTAAAGTGATAAATGTCATATTTGCCATGTAGAAACGTTAACAGAAAACACTTTCAAAAGGGGTTTTGTAATTAAATTCTAACAAATATATGAGTCTGATGGATAGATCCTAACACCCATATATAAAGGAGGACCCTTACAGATTGAATTTAGTTTCTGAATATATTGAGCAGGATTTTCTGTCAGGAGCAACCAGACTTCAACAAAAATAAGGATACTTGTCTCTGTGCCTGCAATGTCCAAAACACAAAAATGTTGTGGCTGTTTAACCATATAAAAAAAGGGTTTCTATAAAAATCAAGCATAAAGACGACAACATAAAGCCTAGTTTTTTAGTAGCAAAAAATGGGGAAGGAAATGTGGTGCCAGATTTTAATTTCTGTTATGAAAGCTGGTATAAATATCAGAAATTCCACTGTACACCACAAATGTGTTCATTGAATTAAATCAAATTCAGTTTCAGAGTCCTCTTGCATGATTGTACTAAGTTTGTTTGAGAGTTTTTTTTTTTTTTTAGTCTGCACGTAATTTAACACAATTCTATTATGGTCAGTGGTGAAATGGTTCTTAAAAAAATCCAGCCTGAAAGAGATTGGTTACATGCTATTGGCTGACCTCTCTGTGTAAGTAATTTAACTTCTAAGTTAATTTATTAAGATGGTCTATAAATGTTAACTTTTTTATGATCTTTGCTAGCTTTCAGTAGTTATGTACTGTTTGATTCTTTCAAGGAAGGTGCTGATGTGCAATTTAGAAAACATGGGCTGGATTCAATAAGCCGTACATGGCTCACTAAAACTATGTGCAAACTGATTTCTATTCAGCAACAGAAACTGTGTGCACACCAATTTGTATTCAGTAACACAAACCATGTGCAAACCAATTTGCATTCAATAAGCAGCTGTCTAGAGCCATGCAAACTTGGTAAACATCATAGCATGCTAGTTACAGCATAAGCAGCTGAATTGCATGCTAATCAACCAGTCCAAGATGGAGGAGCTATTCAACAAGTTATAAAGCAGTTGTGTACACATATGCAGGTTCTGGCCTCAAATTCCAAAATCTATTGGAATACAGCCATGGAAACTGCCCTACATAGAAAAAATGGCAACTGCTGCTGTTGGTCTTCTGCATGTGTATGTCCAATAGCCCCAATTGTATGCTGCTGTGGCTGAGAGACCACATCCAAGAAGGAGAAGGGTGTTTAGACCCCATTTAATTTTGCATGTTCTGTATGAGGTGAAAATAGTTTAGTGCTAAAGGGTTGATAGAGACACACTTCAGGAGCTCTGCAACCTCTGTTATCCCTAACTAAGATCAAGGGGAAACCAAGGAGAACCAATACCTGTGGAGACTAAGGTATGTGCAGCACTTAAGAGTTGTAGCTACAGGAACCTTCCAGATACCAACAGGTGACATGCTGGGGGTGTCACAGGCATCAGCATCCAGGATCCTACATCAGTTTCTGAATGCTATGCTACAACATGCCAGTGACTACATACATTTTCCCCATAATCCTGAGGACAGAGTTACAACTATTCAGGATTTTTACCTGGTAGTACACTTCCCTGAAGTCTTGTGTGCCATAGACTGCATGAACATTGAGGTCAAAGCACCCCCTGGGGAACAGGGAAGAATCTACATAAACAGAAATGGCTTCCACTCCATTCACTGCCAGGTCATGTGTAATTTTAAGGGAATCATCCTGAATGTGTGTGCTGGCAATCAAGATAATTACCATGGGTTGCATATCTGGCACAACATTCACTTGAACCGTAGGTTCATAGGTGTGTACTAGGCTAATGGCCCTGGAGTCTTTACAAGCCTAGCCCATAAGTTTATACTGGCATCGTGACACCCGACCATAGTTCCTAGTGCCTCTGTCGATTAGAGCCAGTGGAGTGATCCCCAGGGTGAGTTTTCAATTTCCCATCCACTCAAGATTTCTCTTGAAGAGGGCCAGTGAGGTGTTCTGCTTGACATGTATGGGAAGTCTATAACATAGCATGGGCAGTCTCTTGATTATGAACCTGTCCCTCCAGCATGTTCTGTTGATTGTGGTAATGAGGTTGAGGTCTCAGGAGTGTGTGGTGTGGAAGGATTGGGATTTCTTTAGATGTAGCATTTCTAACAGAGCTGGGTCAGTCATGGGTTTGTAAGTCAAGCAGAGATCGCCTCTAAGTAGGTGATGTGAGACAGATAATAGTTGGAGTTTTTTGAGTCTGTCCATATAGGACACATGTTTAAGGCCTAGGATTTTCTTTGTGGGGTACTTTTCCAGCCTCTGCAGTTGTTGCAGGTATCTAGTGAGGTACATGACAAATGGAGCATTGCACTCAATGATTGGCCAATGAGGGAAGAGTAGAGGGAGACAATGACCTCTTTCTTCCTGGATGCAAAACCCTTAGTAATGACATGTGCCACATAGAAGGACTTTCTGACCACAGTGGCAACGTGTTGGTCAAAAGTGAAGTTGCTGTCAACCTGTGTTCCCAGATCTCTTATTCCACCTTCTGTTCAGTGGACTAGCATCAATATGGTAATTCAGGGGAACTGGGTTTTTCCGAAGGGGGATAACGGCACATTTTTTGGCATTGACCTTAAGGCCATGGTTCTGACACCAGTCATTGGTGTCATTGAGGCCTTTCTGTAGGATGTCAACATCACTTGGGGAGTTAATAATAGCTCCCAACTTGCAATCCTTTGTGAACTTTGCAGCCAGAGTCCCTTCATGGTGGCCTGGACTTCAGAAAAGTAGATACCAAACAGGAAAGGACACAGGACCAAACCCTGTGGGACTCCACTGATTGACAGTCTGACTTGGAGTCAGCTACTTTCACACTGTGCGTTCTATCTGTGAGCCAGTTTGCAACCCACCTAGTGATATAAGGGTTGATGTCTACCTTAGTGAGTTTTTCTATGATTCCTGAATGGGGAATGGTATCAAAGGCCTTGGCCAGATCAAGGTAGGCTGTATGAGCCACCTTACCTTCATCCACAGCTCTGGTGACTGACTCAAAGAAGTCAACCAAGTTGATCAGGCATGATCTACCCTTCACAAAAACAAACTGTGTAGGATCCAGAGTTTGAAGATTCCCTATATCCTTGTTTATTAGGTCCATGATGATGTGTTCCATAGCTTTGCATATCAGACTCAACAGGGTAATTGCATGATAATTCATGGGGTCTGTAGTCACTCCTGCTTTGTGGAAAGGGATGACTGTAGCAGTGCACCATTCGGTAGGGACCAAGCCTGAGGTGAGGCTGTGATTGAACAGGGCACACAGGTGAGGTGCCAGATCACTCTGTAGTTCATGTAGAACACACTCAGGGATATTGTCAGGTCCCATAGAAGCTGTATTCTTGGCCTTGGACTGTGCTGTTTTAACTTGTGCTGCAGTAAACTTCTGGTATTGTGATTGGCCCTTTGGGGGGTCAAGTTAGCACTGAATCTGTTAGCCAGTATATTGGCAATATCTGTTGGCTCTGTATAGGAGGAACCATTGTGCAGTAGCTCAGAGCAAATCTGGGTATTGCCGTGGAGATTTTTTACATAACTATAGAAGGCCTTGTGGTTGTCTTTACTATCTGCTGCAATTCTGTTTTCATAGATAGCTTTAGAGGATTTGATGAGGGATCTCAACCTTTTCTTGAGGCTGATAAGTGAGTTTTTCCAGTCTTGGGACTTCACCTTATTTTGCATTAGTTTCCTCCTTCTGTTGAAGAGTTTGTTTATGGCAGGGGACCACCAGACTGGCTTCCTTTTATTTGAGGAGAGCATCTTGGTTCTATTGGGTATGGTGAGATCTGTGCATTTGTGTATGTGTTTGTGCAGTGCATTGGTGATTCAGTGGTCATGCAACTACTCTCCATTTGCATGGGTAATGTGAAGTTAGCCAGCACTGTTTTTAGGAGCCCAAGGTTAGCTTTGGAGAGCTTTTCATGGTGGTTACCTTTGTGTGGGTGGGTGAGAGGGATGTGCATTTTCAAGGTGATTAGTTTGTGGTCAGATCTAACCAGGGAGGGGTTGACTATTGATGGAGAGCAATGGACACCATGTTAGTAATGACCAGGTCAAGGATGTTGTTACCTCTAGTGGGGTAAGAACAAGCTGGTCCAGAGCACTGGAATTAATGAATTCTAGAAAGTATTGGGCAAGTGTATTGGTACATGAGTAGTTTTCCCAATTAATGGAGGAGTAGTTGAAGTCACCCAGTATGAGAGTGTTAGGTTGGACCCTAATATTCTCCAGGGTGCTTAGGAATGTGGAGTACGAGTCTTGGGGCATGGTTGCAGACCTATAGCAGGCTACGATCTGAATTGCTATCTTACCCAACGTTAGATGCACCTGAAGTATCTCAGATGCATTATGTTGGGCTATCAGTCTGAAGGTGTGTGCATCCTTTATGAATATGGAAACACCACCACCTTTGGAGCTTCGGTCCAAGTTTTAGGGCTGAAAAGTTTGGAATGTGTTATAGCCTTGTAGTGGAGGGGTGATTTCTGCTGGCTTGAACCAGGTCTCTGTTACAGCACAAATGTTAATGTTCTCCATTTTAAGGAGTGCTTTGAGTGAGTGCATTTTCAGATTTATACTTCTAGCATTGAGCAGCATGACTCTCAGACTGCATTTGTTTATAGCTGTTATGGTGGTAATTTGGTCTTTGGAACACTGCCTAAGAAAAGTACTATAGGGGTGGCAGAAGCCTTGGACAGTATCCAGAAGCCCAGGAGTGACAGATTCAGGCCATCTCTGGCAAAGCATCGAGGTCTGTCAATCATGTCATCCCAGGCAGACAGATACTGGATCCCCTTAGAATGATACCACAAACTTAGCCAATTGTTGAAATCAATAATTTTCTGCTTGTACTGTGGTATCATTCTGGGTGATGGTAGGATGCTGCTCAGGGCTAGGGTCATACCCACCTGGGCTGCATAATCCAAGGGCTCCTCTATGTCTCTTTTCATGTAGTCCAGGGAGGTACGTCTCAGGTCATTCACACCCACATGTACAATGGCAGAGTCATATTTGTACCTGTTGTTGAGGGACCCGAGTGTGTGCATTATGTTGCAGATCCTGGTGCCTGACAGGCAGCTGACTGTTACTTTCTCCTTATTCAACCTGGTGAGTGGGACATCAGTGTGTCTCACTATTGAGTTACTTATGACTAGTATGTTGGGCATGCTGTTTTGCCTTAGGGGCTTTGGTTGAGTGGTACACTGTTTAGGAGAGTTGTGTGTCTCATGATTAGTGTTATGTTTTGGTGGTTGAGTGCATTTCAGCCTTGGAGGTCTCTGCTGTTTGGGTAGATTTTTATTGAGAGCCTCCATGAAGGTGGGTGTGTGGTTTGTGTTTTTATGTGAATGCAGTGCTGATGTGTGTTCTGGAGGGCTATGTGTTTCATGTGGTGTGGTACAAGTGTTGGCCTTCTCCTCTTGACTAGCTATTCTGGTCTTGGCTGAAGAGTGCGTGGCTTCCAATTTGGATATATAAGTACATCTCTCACAAGTCTGAGTGTTGGGAGGTAATAGGAGAGGGCTGTCAGTGTACATGAGGCAGTTGCCACATTACCTCAGGATGCCCAAGTTCACCAGGTTAATAGGAGGAAGCACAGGGAACTGACCTTTAGACATGCCTGGAGGGGTGCGCCTTAATTAATACTTGAATGTTTAATTGCTACAAGAAGTATGCTAAAGTGCTAAACTAATAAGCTAGTAAAAATGCAGGAGAGGAGAGAACTAGCAGATCTAAGGGAAAAATTGAAGAGCAGACTTTGGCACCACACAGAAGCCTACAAACAGTCCTGGATGCAGCAAATCTGTATCTGGACTAGATTAGTTAAAGGAAAGGTGGGAAATAAGCGCAGATGTGTACTTTTAAACCAGAATGTTGAAAGAGATGGAAAAAACTTCCCAAACGGCCAATAAGCTACAATTTTTGGACCAAAAACCACTCCTCCTATGGTAGAAAGGCTACCTAATGCTTACCACTCTCACTGATAAGCTAGAAGGTTTCCCTCCAACACAGAAAAGCTTGGGGGGCTCAGACGCTTATAAACAGTCCTGGATACAGCACATCTGTGCCTGGACTAGACTAGTTACAGGAAAGGGGGGAAACAAGTGCAAACGTGGGCTTTTAAACCAGAGAGTAGAAAGAGATGGAAAAACTGTCCAAATGGCCAATAAACTACAATTTCTGGGCCAAAAAACACTACCCTTATGATTGATAGGCTACCTGGTACTTACCACTCCCACTGCCAAGCTAGAAGGTTTCCTTCCAACACAGAAAGACTTGGGGGCTCAGAAGCTTACAAACAGTCCTGGATAAGGCAAACCTATACCTGGACTAGTCTAGGAAAGGCAGGGAACAAGTGCAAAAATGGGCTTTTAAACCAGAAAGTTGAAAAAGATGGAAAACCTGCCCAAACAGACAATAACTACAATTTCTGGGCCAGAAACCACTCTTCCTGTAGTAGAATGGCTACCTAGTGCTTACTACTCCCACTGATAAGCTAGAAGGTTTCCCTCCAACACAGCAGGCCTTGGGGAGCCCAGAAGCTTTCCCAACAGACCTGGATACAGCAATTCTGTATCTAGACTTGACTAGTTACAGGACAGGTGGCAAACAAGCACAAATGCGGGCTTTTAAACCAGAAAGTTGAAAGAGAAGGAAACACTGCCCAAACGGCCAATAAACTACAATTTATGGGCCAAAAGCCACTCCTCTTGTGGTAGATTGGCTACCTAGTGCTTATCACTCCTACTGATAAGCTAGAAGGCTTCCCTCCAACACAAAAAGGCTTGGAGAGTTCATAAGCTTACCAACATTCCTGGATACAGCAAATCTGTATCTGGACTAGACTACTTACAGGAAAGGCAGGAAACAAGCTTAGATTTTATTTTCAGAAAGCAGCTAGAACAGCAGTAAAAACAATTCAAGTGTAGTGCAAGCTAACACACTTGAGTGCATAGCAGTATTAAAGCAAGAACAGTTTTAATAAATGCAATTTATTCAAAATGTATTCTGAACTAAATTCAAGTGTTGTTTTATTCAACTCTGAACAGTTAAGAAGTGCCAACAAATACTTATCAGCTAAGAAACACAGTCAGTACTCAATCAGAACACAAGGAGACTTTTTTGTTAGTAACGTGCAAGGGGAGGAAGGAGGAGCAGAAGATAATTCAAGGTTAAGAACCTAAGTGTGTTGGCCTTCTCAAATGTTCTCTCTGTATTAAGTAAAATGAACACTAGAATGGGAGGAGTGTCCCAGATCAGATTTGTAGTAGGGGCGGGCAACTGCAAAGCCACCAACTATAACAAACACCACAGGAATAGGGTGGGTGGGAGGGAGGGAGAAAATCAGTTTCAGAAAAGATAAAAAAAAAAAAAACAATGCAAGCAAATATATAAAATAATTAAGTCAGCAAATATATAAAATAATTACATTCTGGCAAAAATTAAGACAATTCAGAACTCTGAAAAGTTAAAGTGCAAAGAATTACACTTATCAGTTATTATATTTCCAGATTGTTTGAGTGCACATTTCAGTCAGAACACAAGGAGTTTCTAACAGTGTATGCAGGAGTGTACAAACAGGGCCGATTTTAAATCAGCAGGCCTTGAAGCAATCAGATGAAAAAAAGCTGTTAGAACAGTTTTATAAACTTTAACCCAACCACAGAAATAGGGGATGACCAGTTTCAGAAGAGATCAGAAACAAAAAAAAAAACAATGTCAGCAAATATATAAAATAATTCAGTCAGCAAATATATAAAATAATTCAATTCAGGCAAAAATTAAGACAATGCAGAACTCTGAAAAGTTAAAGTGCAAAAAATTATACTTGTCAGCGATTAGATTTTCAGATTGTTTGAAAGCCCTCTTCAGTCAGTACACAAGGACTTTTTAACAGAGTATGCAGAAATTTACAAACAGGGGCTATTCTAAATCAGCAAGCCTTGAAGCAATCAGATAAAAAAGCTGTTAGACCAGTTTGATAAACTAACGCCACCACAGAAATGGAGGGGGCAGTTTCAGAAGAGATCAGAAACAAAAAAATAATGCCAGCAAATATATAAAATAACTCAGTCAGAAAATATTTAAAATAATTCAATTCAGGCAAAAATTAAGACAGTGCAGAACTCTGAAAATTTAAAGTGCAAAGAATTATACTTATCAGTGATTATATTTCCAGATGTTTTGAGAGCAGTCTTCAGTCAGAACACAAGGAGTTTCTAACAGTGTATACCGGAATTTACATACAGGGTCTATTTTAAATCAGCAAGCCTTGAAGCAATCTAAAGAAACCAAATAAAACATCATAGTCAGAAACAACTCATGGGCAACATGGAGTGCTACAAAAGACCCTCTAAATCAAACCAAATTTAGACAACTAAGAAATGAGACAAAACGTTTCATTCTATTAGATAAAAAAAAACTACTACTTCCATCTCCAACAAGGAAACCAAAATAACCCTCAAAAATTCTGGGCAGGCATAAATAAATTAATGCACCCAGGTCATATCACCACTCCACCTCCCACAACCTCTACTGATAAACTACCAGAGGATATTGCTAATACCTTTAATAGTTTATTTACTGAAACTATTAAAAGCCCTTGCTAGCCAATTACCCCTTAACTCCTCTAATCCACTGGGCAACAGTCCTAGCACCCAGCCTTCCTTTAGCTTCCAACCAGTCTCCACATCTTTCATTCGATCACTACTCAAAAAATTAAAACCTACTACCCTAGCTGCTGCTTTTCTCCCTGTTGAATATTTGCAAAAATCTGCTGACACCATAGCATACCCCGTTTCCATTCTAATTAACTGATTCATATCAGAAGCCTCAGTACCCCCTATCTGGAAAATATCTCATGTCACACCCCTCCATAAAGGTGGTAATTCTACTGAATTATCTAATTATAAACCCATAGACATCTTGTCACCTCTGGCAAAAAATACGGAAAAATGTGTCCACAAATAACTTCTGTACTTTCTAACCCAAAACAACCTACTGGCTTACTCTCAGCATGGGTTCAGGCCACATCATAGTACTACTCCACCCTCTTCACCTTCTGTAATGCAATATACTTTAACAGGAACAACAACAAGCTATCATCAGCCCTTTTTGGACATGTCCAAGGCTTTTGATATGGTTAACCAACATCTTCTCATCAACACTCTCTCCAATGGTTTGAATCCTATCTGCACAACAGACAACAATCTGTCTTATGGCAGAACAAACTATCAAACCTCCTACCCAACACCCTAGGTATCTCCCAGGGGTCTATTTTGGGACCACTTCTGTTTTCTATTTTTATTAATGACCTCTATATTGTCATCCCTAAGGCTAACTGCATTCAATATGCAGATAACTCATCACTGACCTGCACTGGCACCTCACAAACAGAGCTGCTAACAATTACTCAGAGTACTTTCAACCTAGTTGAGAATTGGCTTGCAGCTCACAGTCTGATTCTAAATCCTAACAAAACAAAGCTCCTACTTTTCTCCCCCACCCAAAGATCCCCAGCAATATTTCTCTACATTAAATCTAATAATGGTACCATAATCTCCCCATATCCCCATACAAAACTCCTAGGAGTTATTGTAGATAACATTGTTATGCTTGATGTGCACATTAACAAAACTATCAAAACCATTAATAGAAAACTGGGCTCACTATATAGGATAAAGTCATTCCTAACCACACCTGCTAGGACTGCCATTGCCCACTCCCATCTACTCTTTACCCTCTTTTATGCTTCCCCTTTACTTGCCAACCTAAATAAAACTGATCTTAACAAACTCTCAAGCTGCTATAATAACATAGCTAGATTTGCCACTTGGCTCCCCTACAGAACACATCATTGTAGAAATCTAAATTATCTCAGATGGTTAGAGCTACCCAGGCAGATTCAGTATAATCAACTTATTGTGGCTCACAAATCATTTAACCAACCAGAAAATACACCTGCACTGAAAAACATCATCTATCCCCACTCCAACCGCAGATCACTCCACTGATCTAATAGACTGGAAGTGCAAACCATCAAATCCAACAACTTAGCCAGAGACCTCCTGTTCGCCAACTCTGCTGGCAAAACTTGGAACTCATTTCCTGCTAACATCACCCTAGATTCCACCCTATCACATTTCAGAGGAGTATTTCAGGTCTCAATGGATATGTCCCTGCTCCAAGCCAGACTTAATCATCATTCATACTAGTGCACTAATACTATGTTTGTAAATGGAACTCAACTGTCTTTTACTTGTTAAGCCAGAGTAGAAGTTTGTGTGACTGTATACATTTAACAGACTCTGCAAAGTGTGTTTTATTTATACTATGTTGTTATTACTCTTGTTCTATCTGTACATTGTGATGAATGCATTTGTAACCACCTTTGGAGCTTTTCTCCCTCGGCCTCCACTGAAAATGGACATGTACCCAGTCAGACTATCCCGGTCAACAAATGTAAAATAAAAATAAAATAAATAAAATAATAAGATAACAAAAAAGTTGTTAGACTAATTCTATAAACTTTAACACTACCACAGAAATGGGGGGGGGGGCAGTTTCAGATGAGATCAGAAACAAAAAATAAATGCCAGCAAATATCAAATAATTCACTCAGCAAATATAAAAAAAAAAATTCAGGCAAAAATTAAGACAATGCAGATCTATGAAAAGTTAAAGTGCACAGGATTATACTTAGCAATTATATTTCTAGATTGTTTGACAACACTCTTCAGTCTGAAGATAAGGAGTTTCTAGCACTGTATGCAGGAATTTAAAAACAGGGGCTATTTTAAATCAGAAAGCCTTGAAGCAATCAAATAACAAAAAGCTGTTAGACTAGTTTTATAAATTTGAACACCACTACAGAAATGGGGGGGGGGGTAGTTTCAGAAGAGATCAGAAACAAAAAGCAATGCCAGCAAATATATAAAATAATTCAGTGGGCAAATATGTAAAATAATTAAATTCAGGCAAAAATTAAGACAATACAGAGCAATGAAAAGTAAAAGTGCAAAGAATTATACTTATCAGTGTTTATATTTCCAGATTATTTGAGAGTACTCTTCAGTCAAAACACAAGGAGCTTCTAACAGTGTATGCAGGAATTTACAAACAGTGGATATTTTAAATCAGCAAGCCTTGAAGCAATCAGATAACAAAAAAGCTGATACACCAGTTCTATAAATTTTAAGACTACCACAGAAATAGGGGAGACCAGATTCAGATGAGATCAGAAACAAAAAAACAAAAAAAAATTCAGTCATAAATATACACAATAATTCAATTCAGGCAAAAATTAAGACAATGCAGAACTCTGAAAAGTTAAAGAGGAAATAATTATACTTATCAATGATTATATTTTCAGATTGTTTGAGAGAGCTCTCTTCAGTCAGAACACAAGAGTTTCTAACAGTGTATGCAGGAATTTACAACACAGGGGCTATTTTAAATCAAATAGCCATGACACAATCATATAACAAAAAAAGCTGTTAGACCAGTTTTTATAAACTTTAACAGCAGCTCAGAAGGGGGGGGGGGGCAGTTTCACAAGAGATCAGAAAAAAAAAAAAAACAATACCAACAAATATATAAAATAATTCAGTCAGCAAATACATAAAATAATTCAACTCAGGCAACAATTAAGACAATGCAGAACCCTGAAAAGTTAAAGTGCAAAGAATTATACTTATCAGCAATTTTACTTCACGATTGTTTGAGAGCACTCTTCATTCAGTTAATAAGGAGTTTCTAACAGTGTATGCAGGAATCTACAAACAAAGGCTATTTTAAATCAGCAAAGCTTGAAGCAATCAGATAACAAAAAGCTGTTAGACCACTTTTATAAATTTTAACACCATGACAGAAATAGGGAGGGGGGCGAGTTTCAGAAGATATCAGAAAAAAAAAAACAATGCCAGCAAATATATAAAATGATTCAGTCAGCAAATATATCAAATAATTCAATTCAGGGAAAATTAAGACAATACAGATATCTGAAAAGTTAAAGGGCAAAGAATTACACTTATCAATGATTATATTTCCAAATTGTTTGAGAGCACTCTTTTCCCTCAGAACAAATGGAGTTTCTAAAAGTGTATGCAGGAAATTACAACACAGGCTATGTTATATCAGCAAGCCCTGAAGCAACCAGATAACTAAAAAAAAAACTATTAAACCAGTTTTATAAACCTTAACACCACCACAGAAATAGAGGGGGGTCGGTTTCAGAAGAGATCAGAAACAAAAAAAAAAAAACGATGCCAGCAAATATATAAAATACTACAGTCAGTAAATATATAAAATAATTCAATTCAGGCAAAATTAAAACAATGCAGAACTCTGAAAAGTTAAAGTGCAAAGAATTAGACTTATCAGTGATTATATTTCCAGATTGCTTGAGAACACTCTTCAGTCAGAAGATAAGGAGATTCTAACAGTGTATGCAGGAATTTACAAAAGGGGCTTATTTAAATCAGCAGGCCTTGAAACAATCAGATAACAAAAAAATCTGTTAGACCAGTTTTAATAACACCACCACAGAAATGGGGTGGGGTAGTTTCATAAGAGATCAGAAACAAAAAAAACAATGCCAACAAATGTAAAACATAATTAATTCAGCAAATATTTAAAATAATTCAACTAAGGCAAAAAAAATAAGACAATGCAGAACTCTGAAAAGTTAAAGTGCAAATAATTATACTTATCAGCTATTATACTTCAAGATTGTTTCAGAGCACACTTCAGTCAGAACACAAGGAGCTTCTAACAGTGTATGCAGGAATTTACAATCAGCAGGAATTTTAAACCAGCATGATTTGAAGTAATCAGATAACAGAAAAGCTGCTAGACCAGTTTCATAAACATTAACACCAGCACATAAATAGGGAGCACCAGTTTAAAAGGTGATCCTAAACAAAAAAAAAAAAAACAATGCCAGCAAAGATATAAAATAATTAAGTCAGCAAATACATAAAATAAGTCAGTTCATACAAAAATTAAGGCAAGGCAGAACTCTGAAAAGTTAAATGGCAAAGAATTATACTTATCAGTGATCATATTTCCAGATTATTGAGAACACTCTGCAGTCAGAATACAAGGAGTTTCTAACAGTGTATGCAGGAATTTACAAACAGGGGCTTTTTTAAATCAACAAGCCTTGATCAAAAAAGTCATTAGACCAGTTTAAAAAACTTTAACACCACCACGTAAATAGGGGGGTTGGTTTCAGAACAGATCAGAAACAAAAAAAATGCCAGCAAATATATAAAATTATTCAGTCAGTAAATATATAAAATAATTAAATTCAGGCAAAAATTAAGACTGTGCAGAACTCTGAAAAGTTAAAATGCAAAGAATTATACTTATCAGCGATTATATTTCCAGATTATTTGAGAGCACTGTTCAGTCAGAAGACAAAGAAATTCTAACAGTGCATGCAGGAATTTACAAACATAGGCTATTTTAAATCAGCAAGACTTAAAGCAATCAAATAACAAAAAAGCTGTTAGACCAGTTTTATTTTAACACATCAAAGAAATAAGGGGGGCCAGTTTCAGAAGAGATAAAAAAAAAAAAAACAATGCCAGCAAATATAAAACATAATTAATTCAGCAAATATTTAAAATAATTCAATTAAGGCAAACATGAAGACAATGCAGAACTCTGAAAAGTTAAAGGACAAATAATTATACTTATCAGCTATTAAACTTCAAGATTGTTTCAGAACACTCTTCAGTCAGAACACAAGAAGTTTCTAATAGTGTATACAGGAATTTACAATCAGGGGCTATTTTAAATCAGCATGACTTGAAATAATCAGATAACAAAAACGCTGTTAGACCAGTTTCATAAAGATTAACACCAGCACAGAAATAGGGGCGACCAGTTTTCAGAAGAGATCAGAAACAAAAAAACATTAAATGTATAAAATAATTAAGTCAGCAAATACATAAAATAATTCAGTTCATGCAAAAATTAAGACAATGCAGGACTCTGAAAAGTTAAAGGGCAAGGAATTATACTTATCAGTGATCATATTTCCAGATTGTTGAGAGCACTCTGCAGTCAGAACACAAGGAATTTCTAACAGTGTATGCAGGAATTTACAAACAGGGGCTTTTTTTTTTAAATCAGCAAGCTTTGAAGCAATCAGATAACAAAAAAGCAGTTAGACCAGTTTTAAAAAAATTAACACCACCACCACATAAATAGGGGTGGGCAGTTTCAGAAGAGATAAGAAACAAAAAAAAATGCTAGCAAATATATAAAATTATTCGGTCAGTAAATATATAAAATAATTCAATTCAGGCAAAAATTAAGACTGTGCAGAACTCTGAAAAGTTAAAGTGCGAAGAATTATACTTATCAGTGATTATATTTCCAGATTATTTGAGAGCAATGTTCAGTCAGAAGACAAGGAGATTCTAACAGTGTATGCAGGAATTTACAAACATGGGCTATTTTAAATCAGCAAGCCTTAAAGCTATCAAACAACAAAAAAACTGTTAGACCAGTTTTATAAACTTTAACACAACCACAGGAATAGGGGGACCAGTTTCAGAAGAGATCAAAAACAAAAAAATAATGCAAGAAAAGACCTAAAATAATTCAGTAAGCAAATATATAAAATAATTAACCTCAGGCAAAAATTAAGAAAATGCAAAACTCTGAAAAGTTAAAGTGCAAAGAATTATACTTATCAGCGATTTTATTTAAAGATCATTTGAGAGCACTCTTCAGTCAGAAGACAAGGAGTGTCTAACAGTGTATGCAGGAATTTGCAAACTGTGGCTATTTTAAATCAGTAATCCTTGAAAAAAATCAGATAACAAAAAAGCTGATAGACCAGTTTCATAAACTTTAAAATGACCACAGAAATAGGTGGAACAGTTTCAAAGATATCAGAAACAAACAAAAAAAAATGACAGCAAATATATGAAATATGTCAGTCAGCAAATATATAAAATAATTCAATTCAAGCCAAACTTAAGACAATGCAGAACTCTGAAAACTTAAAGTGCAAAGAAATATACTTATCAGCGATTATATTTCCAGATTGTTTGAGAGCACTATTCAGTCAGAACACAAGTAGTTTCTAACTGTGTATACAGGAATTTACAAACTGTGGCTATTTTTAATCAGCAATCCTTGAAGCAATCAGATAACAAAAAAGCCGATAGACCAGTTTCATAAACTTTAACACAACCTCAAAATAGGGGCAGTTTCAGAAGTGATCAGAAACAAAAAACAATGACAACAAATATACAAAATAATTCCGTCAGCAAATATCTAAAATAATTCAGTTGAGGCAAAAATTAAGACAATGCAAAACTCTGAAAAGTTAAAGTGCAAACAATTATTCTTATCAGCAATAATATTTCCAGATTGTTTGAGAGCACTCTTCAGTCAGACACAAGGAATTTCTCACAGTGTATGCAGACATTTAGAAACAGGGGCTATTTTAAATTAGCAAAGATTGAAGCAATCAGATAACAAAAAAGCTGTTAGAGCAGTTTTATAAACTTTAACACTACCACAAAAATGGTGGAGGGAGTAGTTTCAGCAGAGATGAGAAACCAAAAATAATTCCAGCAAATATATAAAATAATATACTCAGCAAATATATAAAATAATTCAATTCAGGCAAAAATTAAGAGAATGTAGATCTCTGAAAAGTTAAAGTGAAAATAATTATACTTATCAGCAATTAGATTTCCAGATTATTTGAGAGCAGTTTTCAGTCAAAATACAAGGAATTTCTAACAGTGTATGCAGGAATTTACAAACAGAGGCTATTTTAAATCAGCATGCCTTGAAGCAATCGGATAACAAAAAAAGCTATTAGACCAGTTATATACACTGTAAGCCTGCCACAGAAATATGAGGGGGCAATTTTCAGATGAGATCAGAAACAAAAATGAATGCCAGCAAATATATAACATAATTCAGTCAGCAAATATATAAAATAATTCAATTCAGGCAAAAATTAAGACAGTGCAGAACACTGAAAAGTTAAAGTGCAAAGAATTATACTTATCAGTGATTTTATTTTCATTTCAGTGCACTCTTCAGTCAGAAGACAAGGAGTGTCTAACAGTGTATGCAGGAATTTGCAAACAGGGGTCATTTTAAATCAGCAAGCCTTGAAGCAATCAGATAACAAAAAAAACTGTTACATCCATTCTATAAACCTTAAGGTGACCACAGAAATAGGGAAGGACCAGATTCAGATGAGATCAGAAACAAAAAAAAAAAAAAACAATGCCAGCAAATATACAAAATGATTCAGTCAGCGAATATATAAAATAATTCAATTCAGGGAAAATTTAAGACAATGGAGATCTCTGAAAAGGTAAAGTGCAAAGAATTATACATATCAGTTATTATATTTACAGATTGTTTGAGAGCACTCTTCAGTCAGAACACGCAGAGTTTCTAACAGTGTATGGAGGAATTTATAAACAAGGGCTATTTTACATCAGCAAGCTTTGATGTAATCAAATAGCAAAAAAACTGTTAGACCAGTTTTATGAACTTTAACACCACCACAGAAATTAGGTGGGGTACAGTTTCAGAAGAGATCAGAAAGAAAAACAAAACAATGCTAGCAAATATATAAAATAATTCAGTCAGCAAATATATAAAATAATTCATGTCAGGCAAAAATTAAGACTATACAGAACTGTGAAAAGTTAAAGTGAAAATAATTATACTTATCAGCAATTATATTTCCAGATTATTTGAGAGCACTCTTCAGTCAAAATACAAGGAATTTCTAACAGTGTATGCAGGAATTTACAAACAGGGGCTATTTTAAATCAGCATGCCTTGAAGCAATCGGATAACAAAAAAGCTGTTTGACCGGTGTTATAAACTTTAACACAACCACAGAAATAAGGGGGAACCAGTTTCAAAAGAGATCAGAAAAAAATGTCAGCAAAGATATAAAATAATTCAATCAGCAAATATATAAAATAATTCAATTCAGGCAAAAATTAAGACAATGCAAAACTCTGAAAAGTTAAAGTGCAAACAATTATACTTATTAGTGATAATATTTCTAGATTGCTTGAGAGCAATCTTCAGTCAGACACAAGTAATTCCTCACAGTGTATGCAGAAATGTAGAAACAAGAGCTATTTGAAATTAGCAAATCTTAAAGCAATCAGATTTAAAAAAGCTGTTAGAGTAGTTTTATCAACTTTAACACCACCACAAAAATAGGGGGGGAGCAGTTTCAGCAGAGATCAGAAACAAAAGAAATGCCAGCAAATATATATAATAATTCAGTCAGCAAATATATTAAACTATTAAATTCAAGCAAAAATTAAGACAATGCAGATGTCTAAAAAGTTAAAGTGAAAAGAATTATACTTATTAACAATTATATTTCCAGATTGTTTGAGAGCACTCTTCAGTCAGAACATAAGGAGTTTGACAGTTTATGCAGGAATTTACAAACAGTGGCTATTTTAAATCAGCAAGCATTGAAGCTATCAAACAACAAAAAAACTGTTAGACCAGTTTTATAAACTTTAACACAACCACAGGAATAGGGGGACCAGTTTCAGAAGAGATCAAAAACAAAAAAAAAAATGCAAGAAAAGACCTAAAATAATTCAGTAAGCAAATATATAAAATAATTAACCTCAGGCAAAAATTAAGAAAATGCAAAACTCTGAAAAGTTAAAGTGCAAAGAATTATACTTATCAGCGATTTTATTTAAAGATCATTTGAGAGCACTCTTCAGTCAGAAGACAAGGAGTGTCTAACAGTGTATGCAGGAATTTGCAAACTGTGGCTATTTTAAATCAGTAATCCTTGAAAAAAATCAGATAACAAAAAAGCTGATAGACCAGTTTCATAAACTTTAAAATGACCACAGAAATAGGTGGAACAGTTTCAAAGAGATCAGAAACAAACAAAAAAAATGACAGCAAATATATGAAATATGTCAGTCAGCAAATATATAAAATAATTCAATTCAAGCCAAACTTAAGACAATGCAGAACTCTGAAAACTTAAAGTGCAAAGAAATATACTTATCAGCGATTATATTTCCAGATTGTTTGAGAGCACTATTCAGTCAGAACACAAGTAGTTTCTAACTGTGTATACAGGAATTTACAAACTGTGGCTATTTTTAATCAGCAATCCTTGAAGCAATCAGATAACAAAAAAGCCGATAGACCAGTTTCATAAACTTTAACACAACCTCAAAAATAGGGGGCAGTTTCAGAAGTGATCAGAAACAAAAAACAATGACAACAAATATACAAAATAATTCCGTCAGCAAATATCTAAAATAATTCAGTTGAGGCAAAAATTAAGACAATGCAAAACTCTGAAAAGTTAAAGTGCAAACAATTATTCTTATCAGCAATAATATTTCCAGATTGTTTGAGAGCACTCTTCAGTCAGACACAAGGAATTTCTCACAGTGTATGCAGACATTTAGAAACAGGGGCTATTTTAAATTAGCAAAGATTGAAGCAATCAGATAACAAAAAAGCTGTTAGAGCAGTTTTATAAACTTTAACACTACCACAAAAATGGTGGAGGGAGTAGTTTCAGCAGAGATGAGAAACCAAAAATAATTCCAGCAAATATATAAAATAATATACTCAGCAAATATATAAAATAATTCAATTCAGGCAAACATTAAGAGAATGTAGATCTCTGAAAAGTTAAAGTGAAAATAATTATACTTATCAGCAATTAGATTTCCAGATTATTTGAGAGCACTTTTCAGTCAAAATAGAAGGAATTTCTAACAGTGTATGCAGGAATTTACAAACAGAGGTTATTTTAAATCAGCATGCCTTGAAGCAATCGGATAACAAAAAAGCTATTAGACCAGTTATATACACTGTAAGCCTGCCACAGAAATATGAGGGGGCAATTTTCAGATGAGATCAGAAACAAAAATGAATGCCAGCAAATATATAACATAATTCAGTCAGCAAATATATAAAATAATTCAATTCAGGCAAAAATTAAGACAGTGCAGAACACTGAAAAGTTAAAGTGCAAAGAATTATACTTATCAGTGATTTTATTTTCATTTCAGTTCACTCTTCAGTCAGAAGACAAGGAGTGTCTAACAGTGTATGCAGGAATTTGCAAACAGGGGTCATTTTAAATCAGCAAGCCTTGAAGAAATCAGATAACAAAAAAAAACTGTTACATCCATTCTATAAACCTTAAGGTGACCACAGAAATAGGGAAGGACCAGATTCAGATGAGATCAGAAACAAACAAAAAAAAAAACAATGCCAGCAAATATACAAAATGATTCAGTCAGCGAATATATAAAATAATTCAATTCAGGGAAAATTTAAGACAATGGAGATCTCTGAAAAGGTAAAGTGCAAAGAATTATACATATCAGTTATTATATTTACAGATTGTTTGAGAGCACTCTTCAGTCAGAACACGCAGAGTTTCTAACAGTGTATGGAGGAATTTATAAACAAGGGCTATTTTACATCAGCAAGCTTTGATGTAATCAAATAGCAAAAAAACTGTTAGACCAGTTTTATGAACTTTAACACCACCACAGAAATTAGGTGGGGTACAGTTTCAGAAGAGATCAGAAAGAAAAACAAAACAATGCTAGCAAATATATAAAATAATTCAGTCAGCAAATATATAAAATAATTCATGTCAGGCAAAAATTAAGACTATACAGAACTGTGAAAAGTTAAAGTGAAAATAATTATACTTATCAGCAATTATATTTCCAGATTATTTGAGAGCACTCTTCAGTCAAAATACAAGGAATTTCTAACAGTGTATGCAGGAATTTACAAACAGGGGCTATTTTAAATCAGCATGCCTTGAAGCAATCGGATAACAAAAAAGCTGTTTGACCGGTGTTATAAACTTTAACACAACCACAGAAATAAGGGGGAACCAGTTTCAAAAGAGATCAGAAAAAAATGTCAGCAAAGATATAAAATAATTCAATCAGCAAATATATAAAATAATTCAATTCAGGCAAAAATTAAGACAATGCAAAACTCTGAAAAGTTAAAGTGCAAACAATTATACTTATTAGTGATAATATTTCTAGATTGCTTGAGAGCAATCTTCAGTCAGACACAAGTAATTCCTCACAGTGTATGCAGAAATGTAGAAACAAGAGCTATTTGAAATTAGCAAATCTTAAAGCAATCAGATTAAAAAAAAGCTGTTAGAGTAGTTTTATCAACTTTAACACCACCACAAAAATAGGGGGGGGGCAGTTTCAGCAGAGATCAGAACAAAAGAAATGCCAGCAAATATATATAATAATTCAGTCAGCAAATATATTAAACTATTAAATTCAAGCAAAAATTAAGACAATGCAGATGTCTAAAAAGTTAAAGTGAAAAGAATTATACTTATTAACAATTATATTTCCAGATTGTTTGAGAGCACTCTTCAGTCAGAACATAAGGAGTTTGACAGTTTATGCAGGAATTTACAAACAGTGGCTATTTTAAATCAGCAAGCATTGAAGCAATCAGATAACAAAAAAGGTGTTACACCAGTTCTATAAACTTTAAGACTACCACAGAAAAAGCGGGGACCAGATTCAGATGAGATCAGAAGCAAAAAACAATGCCAGCAAAGATATAACATAATTCAGTCAGCAAATATATAAATTAATTAAATTCTGGCAAAAATTAAGACAGTGCAGAACTCTGAAATGTTAAAGTGCAAAGAATTGTACTTATCATCAATTATATTTCCAGATTATTTGAGAGCACTCTTCATTCAAAACACAAGGAGTTTCTAACAGTGTATGCAGGAATGAACAAACAGGGGCTATTTTACATCAGCAAGCCTTGATGCAATCAAATAGCAAAACAGCTGTTAGACCAGTTTTATAAACTTGAACTCCACCACAGAAATTGTGAGGGGCAGTTTCAGAAGAGAGAAGAAACAAAAAAAATGCCAGCAAATATATACAAAATAATTCAGTCAAAAAGATATAAAATAATTAAATTGTGGCAAAAATTAAGACAATGCAGGACTCTGACAAGTTAAATTGCAAAGAATTATGCTTATGGTCGATTATATTTCCAAATTGTTTGAGAGCATACTTCAGTCAGTACACTTGCACTTTCTAAAAGTGTATGCAGGAATTTACAACACGGGCTATTTTAAATCAGCAAGCCTTGATGCAATCAGAAAACAAAAACGTTATTAAACCAGTTTTATAAACCTTAACACCACCATAGAATAGGGGGGACCAGTTTCAGAAGAGATCAAAAACAAAAAAAATGCCAGCAAATATATAAAATAATCCAGTCAGTAAATATATAAAATAACTTAATTCAGGTAAAACATAAGACAATGCAGCACTCTGAAAAGTTAAAGTGCAAAGAATTATACCTATCAGCAATTATATTTTCAGATTGTTTAAGACCACTCTTCATTCAGAACACAAGGAGTTTCTAACAGTGTATACAGGAATTTACAAACAATGGCTATTTTAAATCAGCAAGCCTTGAAGCAATCAAATAACAAAAAAGCTATTAGACCAGTTTCATAAACTTTAGCACCACTGCAGAAATGGGGGTAGTTAAAAGTTAAAGTGCAAGGAATTATACTTATCAGTGATTATATTTCCAGATTGCTTGAGAGCACTTTTCAGTCAGACACAAGGAATTCATCACAGTGTATGCAAAAATTTCGAAACAAAGGCTATTTTAAATTAGCAAATCTTGAAGCAATCAGAAAAAAAGCTGTTAGAGCAGTTTTATAAACTTTAACACCTCCACAAAAATGGGGGGGGGGCAGTTTCAGCAGAGATCAGAAACAAAAAAAATGCCAGCAAATATATGAAACAATTCAGTCAGCAAATATATTAAATTATTCATTTCAGGCAAAATTAGGACAATGCAGATCTCTTAAAAGTTAAAGTAAAAAGAATTATAATTATCAACAATTATATTTCCAAATTGTTTGAGAGCACTCTTCAGTTAGAACATAAGGAGTTTCAAAGAGTGTAAAAGCAGTAATTTACAAACAGGGCCTATTCTATTAAATCAGCAAGCCTTGAAGCAATCAGATAACAAACAAGCTATTAGACCAGTTATATACACTGTAAGCCTGCCACAGAAATATGAGGGGGCAATTTTCAGATGAGATCAGAAACAAAAATGAATGCCAGCAAATATATAACATAATTCAGTCAGCAAATATATAAAATAATTCAATTCAGGCAAAAATTAAGACAGTGCAGAACACTGAAAAGTTAAAGTGCAAAGAATTATACTTATCAGTGATTTTATTTTCATTTCAGTGCACTCTTCAGTCAGAAGACAAGGAGTGTCTAACAGTGTATGCAGGAATTTGCAAACAGGGCTCATTTTACATCAGCAAGCCTTGAAGCAATCAGATACCAAAAAAGTTGTTACATCCATTCTATAAACCTTAAGGCGACCACAGAAATAGGGAAGGACCAGATTCAGATGAGATCAGAAACAAACAAAAAAAAAAAACAATGCCAGCAAATATACAAAATGATTCAATCAGCAAATATATAAAATAATTCAATTCAGGGAAAATTTAAGACAATGGAGATCTCTGAAAAGTTAAAGTGCAAAGAATTATACATATCAGTGATTATATTTACAGATTGTTTGAGAGCACTCCAGTCAGAACACGTAGAGTTTCTAACAGTGTATGGAAAGCTGTTCGACCAGTTTTATGAACATTAACTCCACCACAGAAATGGGGTGGGGTGCAGTTTCAGAAGAGATCAGAAACAAAAAAAAAAAAACAATGCTAGCAAATATATAAAATAATTCAGTCAGCAAATATATAAAATAATTCATGTCAGGCAAAAATTGAGACTATACAGAACTCTGAAAGCACTCTCAGTGCATGCAGGCATTTACAAACAGGGGCTGTTTTAAATTAGCAAGCCATGAAGCAATCAAATAACAAAAAAGATATTAGACCAGTTTTATAAACTTTCATACCACCACAGAAATGGGGGGGGGGGGTCAACGTTTTCAGAAGAGATCAGAAACAAATAAAACAATGCCAGCAAAGATATAAAATAATTCAGTCAGCAAATATATACAATAATTCAATTTATTTATTAATTTATTTCGGGCAAATTCAGGCAAAAATTAAACAAGGCAGAAGTTAAAGTGCAAAGGATTATACTTATCAGTGATTATATTTCCAGATTGTTTGAGGGCACTCTTCATTCATAACACAAAAAGTTTATAACAATGTACGCCAGAATTTACAATCAAAAGCTTTTGTAAATCAGCAAGCCATAAGCAGTCAGATAAAAAAGCTGTTAGACTAGTTTTATAAACTTTAACACCACCACAGAAATTGGGATGGGCAGTTTCAGAACAGATCAGAAACAAAAAAAATGCCAGCAAATATAAAAAATAATTCAGTCAAAATACATAAAATAATTAAATTGTGGCAAAAATTAACACAATTCAAACTCTGACAAGTTAAAGTGCAAAGAATTATGCTTATCAGCAATTTTATTTCCAGATAGCTTGAGAGCACTCTTCAGTAAGAACACATGGACTTTCTAAAACTGTATGCAGGAATTTACAACACGGGCTATTTTAAATCAGCAAGCCTTGAAGTAATCAGAAAACATAAAAGTTATTAAACCAGTTTTATAAACCTTAACACCACCACAGAAATAGGGGGGACTGGTTTCAGAAGAGATCAGAAACAAAAAAACAATGCCAGCAAAGATATAAAATAATTAAATCAGCACACATATATATATATATATATATATATATATATATATATATATATATATATATATATATATAATATTTCAGTTCAGGCAAAAATTAAGACAATGCAGGACTCAAAAAATTTAAAGGGAAAATAATTATGCTTATCAGTGATTATATTTCCAGATTATTTGAGAGCACTGTTCAGTCAGAAGACAAAGAAATTCTAACAGTGCATGCAGGAATTTACAAACATAGGCTATTTTAAATCAGCAAGACTTAAAGCAATCAAATAACAAAAAAACCGTTAGACCAGTTTTATTTTAACACACCAAAGAAATAAGGGGGGCCAGTTTCAGAAGAGATAAAAAAAAAAAAAACAATGCCAGCAAATATAAAACATAATTAATTCAGCAAATATTTAAAATAATTCAATTAAGGCAAACATGAAGACAATGCAGAACTCTGAAAAGTTAAAGGACAAATAATTATACTTATCAGCTATTAAACTTCAAGATT